>NC_045558.1:2576130-2648630 GCF_009769535.1 Thamnophis elegans
GAGTGAGGGTCTCCCCCTCTTAAATCACACCAGCTGGGGGATTCTGGGAGTTAAATATAAAGATAGCTTATGTGTTTGTGTGTTTGTGTAGGAAATGCTGCTGAGAATTCAGCTTTGCGTCTTTCAGGACATCAAGACAAACTGCCCAGAGCTTATTTTTTATAAAACCTCAAAAAAATCCAAAATGGGTTGAATCTGGGTTGCCTGGGATGGGAAACCACTCAGAGATCTCCGGGTCTGAATTAGAGTTAGTGGTCTTAAGAAGGATGCAGATCATGGAAACTATTTTTGCCGCATCCGTGAAGTTCAGCCACTCAGCTTGCAGGGGAAAATCTAATTTTACTAATTTTTCTTTCCTAGACAATCCTTGAAAAAAAAATACACATGTTTTTTTTTTAATATTTATCGATATGCCTAAATATCTGGTCAAGATCAGGGTCCCAACAGAGGCAGGGAAATCCCATCCATGCCCCCTCCCCACTGCCCCTCAAAACAGAAGAAACCTCCCTGTGAATCTCTCAGTGGAGGAATTGATTTCACACCAGCTGGTTGGATATTGGATAGGGCACCACCAGGAAATCCGAGGGCTGAAGACAAGGAGTGGGAGCTCAAAAGCAGGAGGAAGAAAGAGACAGGAGGATGCCCCCCCTGGTGTCTCTTTGAGGGCGAGGCTGGTTCCAAAATGGGAAGAAGAAAGAAAATTGATCAAATAAGTTGGAGAAGAAAAGCGAGCAAGATGAGATGGGGCACCACCAGGAAATCCATGGGATGTTAGATTTGGCTGGGAAGGGGGAACCCACCCTGGAAAAAAGGGTTGACTTCAGTGGGCTGTGGTGGGGTCATTTTGCCCCCCTTCACACGTGCTTCCAGCCAAAGCATATGCGAAGTGTCTCGGGGCACAAGGTTAGGGTTTGATTTCATACAAGGATTTGATTGGGAATCAGAGACGGGGGACCACCAGGAAATCTCAAGGCACACGGTTCAGAGGGGGAGTTAAGCCCACCCTCTTTTCCCAGCCTGGAAAGAGGCAGGAGGAAACTCACCTGCATCTCCTGGCTGGAAGAACAAAGGAAAAGCTTTAAGCCGAGATGGGGGGACCAAGAGGAGATCCTCGCCAGGGGCTGGGAAGACCACGATGAGGTTAAATCAAGCTGAGCTGAACCAGCTTTGCTTCCCCCCCCCAAAAAAAAAATATGGAAAGCAGGGGGCTCTACGGATGTGTGGATTTCACACAAGGACATGGCTGGGAATCGGATGGGGCACCACCAGGGTATCCCAGGGAGGCAGGTTAGTGGGGGGGCGGTGGGAAGCAGGAAACCCATTGGCATCACCCGGCTGAGCAAATGGGTGAGAGAAAAAGATGGGATGGGGGACCAAGAGGAGATCCTCTCCAAAAAAATCTACTTGGCTGGAAGGAGATGCAAAGATGCACCTGGGGAATCGGATGGGGAACCACCAGGAATTCACAGGGTAGAGGCTAGGAGGTCGGATTCGAAAGCGGCCCCCGGAGGGAAGGGAGGAGGAAAACAACCTGTTTGGCTGGGAAGGCAAAATCCACAGCTATAGGTAGGTCCTCAACTTACAAAACACACATGAGCCCCACATCTCTGTTGCTAAGTGAGACATCTGTGGTGAGCTTTGTCCCATTGCGTGGCTTTTCTTGCCACAGTCGTTAAGCGAATCACTGCGTCTGTGAAGTTAGTTCCACGGCCATTAAGTGAATCTGGCTTGTCCGTTTGCTTTTGGTGTCGGAAGGTCGCAAAAGGGAATCACATCACCCCCCCAGGGACTCTGCCTCCGTCGTCAGTATGAGTCACTGGTCAAGCGTCTGAATTTTGAGCGTGTGGCCCTGGGTATGCTGCAGCGGTCGTAAGGGTGAAACACGATCCTAAGTCCCTTTTTTCACGGCTGTCACTTCGGTCACTAAATGAACTGTTGTAAGTCGAGGACTAGCACTGGGCTGCATCTGGGCCAGGGTTTCCAATATACCTGGATTGTCCAAAGCATCTGGGGGGGGGGGGAGGTTGGGATGGGGGGCCAAGAGGAGATCCTCACCCTGGGGTCCGTTTGGTTGGGAAGGCGGATCTCCACCTCCTTGGGTTGCATTGGGCCACCGGGACACGCGTGAAGCGGCATCGTCGGGACTGGGATGGGGGAAGGCAGAACTCAGCCAGGCAAAACGGGGGGTGGGGGGCATGGAGCTGGGTTGCAGCGCAGGGGTCCCGGGTCTTCCAGGACACGTGTCCTTCCAAAGCACGTGTGAAGCAGCCTCCTGGGGGGCCGGGATGGGGGGTCCCCAGCGGCTCAGGCTGCCCGTCCGCCCAGAGCACCTGCGGGTGGGGCTTGGAGGTGGGGTGGGGGAGTTGGGGGGCGGGTGGGAGGGGTCTGCGAAGGTCCCGGGACGGGGCGGGGCGGAGGGCGGGGCTGTACCTCTCGAGCCCTGCAGGGGGCGCCTCCCGGCAAGGATCCAGCACCGCCCGAGGCTTCCTGGCCGATCAGACGACGACGCCGCCCGGCCTCGCAGCCCCCTCCCCAGCGCCGCCCCCGCTCCAGCGCCGCCCGCCCGCCCGCCATGGCGGAGTGGGCCCCCGCCCAGGTGAGACCCCCGCCCCACCCGCCCGGGCAGGGGTCTCCCCGCAGGCCCGGCAGCTGGATCCCGTCGGAGTGGTGGGGAGGGGGGGAGGGGGCATCGGGCTGCCTCGGGGGGAGGGGGCTCCGCGAAGGGAGGGGGAAGGACGGGGGGCTTCCTTAGCCCACCCACCCATCGACCCCCCGCCCCACCAGCCCCGCGCTCTGCCCCGTTGGGATGGGAGGGGGGAGATGGGGAGGGAGGGGGAGGGGGATGCCGCTCCGGAGCAAGTTTTTGGGGAGGGGGCTGGAGGGGGAGGGGGTCCCTGCTCTCCCTCCTTCTGCTCGTCCCTGATTCTCCTTCTCCACCCCCACCCCCTTTAGGGCACATCTCCCCTCCCCCCCGCCCCCAGGGGACCCGGTAGATTCCCCCCCTAAGAGATCCCAGTCCCCTCCCCCCCTCACCTTTGGATCCCCTCTCCTGGCTGCCCCCATTCCACGCGATCCCCTGGCTATCCCCCACCTCCCCCCTCAGTGATCCCGGAGACCCCCCCCTCTACTCTGCCCCCCCAGTCCCATCGGATCCAGGAGATCCCCCCCCACGACTTCATCCCGTTCTGGAGTCCGGTGGATCACCTGAGTAGCCCCCAGGGGGACCAGGAGATCACCCTCCCTTGGCTGCCCCACTCCAGGAAGACCCCCTGAGTACCCCTCACTCCCAAGGGATCAGAGGCGATCCCCTCTCCCTTTCCTCTCCTGACTCCATCCCTCCCAGGAATCTAGGAGATCCCCTGACTTCCCCCCTCCCTCATCCCCAGGAGATCCCAGCCCCTTGATTCCCCACTCCAAGAGACCCCTTGTGCCCCTCTCCCTCAGGGGACCCCCCCTCTTCTCCACTGCCTGAGGGGATCCCACTTCCCCCTCGCCTGCCTCCTCCTCACCCCAAGGAATCCAGGAGACCCCTAGCCGCCCTCCCCAAGGGATCAGGTAGATCCTCGTCCCCAGGATTGGCCCCTGCCCCAGGCGATTCAGGGGTTCTCACCCCCACCCGCCAAGGGATCCAGTAGATTCCAGTGACTCTAGGAGATTCCCTCCTCCCTGATTGCCCCCACCCCAGGGAACCCAGTAGATCCCTCTCCTCCTCCTTTGAAACAGCCCCCCCCCCTGTTCCTGGCCAGCCCTCCCCCTCCCCTTGCAAGGCAGGCTCTGTAAGGGCCCCTCCCTTCCTCCTCCTCCTCCGAGGAAACCTGGGTGACTCATCACAACCACCTTGCAGAGCAGGCCAGGCTCAAAAGAAGAGACGGCCTGAAGAGAGAGAGAAACACACACACACACACACACCTTTTGTCTTTCGGTCTGCCGCCTCTCATCTCCGGGCCTGGGGACTCCATTTCCCAGAATCCCCAGCCATCCTGCATACATCGACTGGGGAATTCTGGGAGTTGTAGTCCCCAGGCCCTCCTGGTCATCCGCACGGTGGCTGGTGAATTCCCTATGCAGGTAGTCCTCGATCTACGACCACAACTGAACCCCAGATTACCATCGCTAAGCGAGACAATTGTGTTGAGTTTTGTCCCCATTTTTACGACCTCCGCGGCCCCATCTGTTGTGAATCCCTGCGGTTGTTAAGTTAGCTACTCGGTTACTCCTTAGTTACTTGGTTGTTAAGCGAATCTGGGCTTCCCCCTTGAGTTCGCTGGTCCGAAGGTCGCAAAAAGGGGGGAAATCACGTGACCCACGGACACCGCGACCGTCATAAATATGAATTGGTTGCCAAGCGGCTGAATTTGGATCACGTGACTACAGGGGATGCTGCAGATATCAAAAATTGGTCATATGTCACTTTTTTTTTAATACAATAATAATAATAATACAATAGCAGAGTTGGAAGGGACCTTGGAGGTCTTCTAGACCAACCCCCTGCCTAGGCAGGAAACCCTGGACCGTTCCAGACAAATGGCTATCCAGCATCTTCTTAAAGACTTCCAGTGTTGGGGCATTCACAACTTCGGGAGGAAACTTCTGTTCCACTGATTCATTGTTCTCACCGTCAGGAAATTTCTCCTCAGTTCTAAGTTGCTTCTCTCCTTGATTAGTTTCCACCCATTGCTTCTTGTTCTACCCTCAGGTGCCTTGGAAAATAGTTTGACTCCCTCTTTCTTTGTGGCATTGCAACTTCCAACAATGAATGGTTGTAAGTTGAGGACTATGTCTTTTGCAAATTCAATTTTAGCCGTTTTGTAGATGATATAATAGCCTCCCTTTTACGAACAGAGATTTACCGGGCTGAAAAAGCCACGTGAGTTGTGTAGAAGTGTGTTCTATTCCAGATATTACGCTTCTCAATCCCATGCATATTCCCCTTCTTTTAATAAATATATGGCTCCACCGTTTAACGCAGCTTTCTAGTCCTCATGAAACGCTGCGATTTCGTTCTGATCCCGTTGAAGTCTTGCTGCCGGAGCATTGGGCCGCGAGGGAGTAGCATGTGCTGAAACAGCTAATCCTCGACTTACAACCACAATCGAGCCCAACATTACTGTCGCTAAGCGAGACAGTTGTTAAGTGAGTTCTTGTCCCCCTTTGACCACTTTTCTTCCCGCCGTCGTGAAGTGAATCCCTGTAGTTCTTAACTTAGGGACACGGTTGTGGCTTTGCTCATCGGAAGGTCGCCACGACCGTCGTAAATGTGAGTCGGTTGTGTGAATTTCGATGACGTGACTTGGGGAGGCATCAACGAGTAGTAAGTGTGAGAATGGGTCTCCTAGGGCTCTTTTTACAGTGCCGCTGTGACTCTGAAAGAGGCGTTGTAAGCTGAGGACTTCCTGCAGTCGGCAATTGTCCCTTCGGCGGAAGGGACAGTTCCTTGGTGAAGGTCACTCAACTTCTCATCTTCCTCCTTGGTCTTCTCCAGCTCCAGGAATGGAACGTGGAAGCCCAACATTTGATGCCCCTCCAGCCTCCTCTGGTCCCCGAGCTGAGCCACATGCGAGAAGCGCAGCTGCACACCGCCGAGGCCTCCCTCTGGAGCGTGGTGGCCACCGTCCAGGCCATGGAGAGGAAGATCGACCTGTTGGCCACCCGTCTGCTCAGCTTGGAAGGCCGATCCGGGACGGCCGAGAAGAAACTCTTGGATTGTGAGAAGACAGCTATGGAGTTCGGCAACCAGCTGGAGAACAAGTGGGCTGTCTTGGGCACCCTCATCCAAGAATACGGCCTCCTGCAGAGAAGGCTGGAGAACATGGAGAACCTTCTCAAGAACCGCAATTTCTGGGTCCTCCGGCTGCCCCCGGGATCCAAGGGAGAAATCCCCAAGGTCAAGGGTCCTCTAAGAGGAACGGGGAGCGGGTCTTGTGTGGGGGAAAGGAGCCCTGGGAAGGGAAGAGGCTGGTTCCTCAGAAGGATGGGTGGTGGTTCTGCTGAAGGAACCACAAATGGCCTAGATCTGGGCATCTCCTCCCCTGTGGTGGTTTCCAGATGTTGGGTTGAGACCGGAGGTCCCATAATTGTGTCTCAGATGGCTCCAATGGGAATTGTCCTCCCCGAAACATCTGGAGACTTTACGGGTTCATGTCCTTCAACTTTTTGATGGGACACAAACCCATCATTGGTGGCCTCCCAAGTGTGAAGCTCCCTTGAGACCAATCCTTCCTTCTCAAACCTTAGATCAACCCACCTCACAAGGTGGTTGTGTCGGGAGATAATATTTTTTCAAAACGAAAGATCCAAAATTAGGAAAGGAGATAGATAGATAGATAGATAGATAGATAGATAGATAGAGAGAGAGAGAGAGAGAGAGAGAGAGAGAGAGAGATTTAAAATGTCTTCTATTTTTCTATTTCCAAATTGTGACAGGATTTACAACTGAATTCACATTTGGTAATTTTTAAATAAGAAGAATCACCTTTAAAAAAAGGGACTTAGAAAAATTAAAACTACAAACTAGGAAGAGGAAGACTTTATCGTTCCAACTCTGGATTTCTGATGAATTTACTTTTAGCAAACCTTTTAGGGAGCAAAACAATCATCTTAAAAAGAGCAAAAAAAATAATAATTTTATAAAGGAACTTTAAAAATTAAAATGGAAGCTGAAAAGAAAAAAAGACCAAAACATATGTTTTTCTCCTTATCAATACAATACAATATAATAGCAGAGTCGGAAGGGACCTTGGAGGTCTTCTAGTCCAACCCCCTGCCTAGGCAGGAAACCCGATACCGTTTCAGACAAATGGCTGTCCATCTTCTTAAAGATATTCACAACTTCTGGATTAATTGTTCTCAGTGGAACAGAAGTGAATGTTGAATCAGTTGGATTGGCAATTAATTTCACTTTGGGTAATTATTTTTAGCAAGGAAACCACCTTTAATTTTTTTTTTTTAAAAAGGACTTAGTAAAATTAAAAACAGATTAAAAAATATTAAAGTAGAATTTTAAAAAAATGTAAATTAAAAAAATAAACTTCGAAAGAACGTCTGGGTTTTTTCCTTCATCTTTTTTTGCCAAGTTTTTCAGGGAGGAGCCAAGAGCAGTGGCCATTCGGAAACGTGACTTCGTGATGGGGGAAGGTGCAACAAATTCTGGGTCTGGGTGCGAAAGTCTCCTTTTAGCCCTTGTTGTTTTCACTTTAATTTTATTTGCAGATGCCGGTTACGTTTGTGGACATTGCGGTTTATTTCTCCGCTGAAGAGTGGAAGAATTTGGCTGATTGGCAGAAAGACCTCTACAACAACCTTCTGAAGGAGAACTACGAATCCTTGCTAGCACTCGGTATAAACCAGGTTAATCGGCAGCCTGCCCGGTCTTTTATCTGTCTTTACAGCTAGTCCTCGACTTACAACCCCGATTGGGATCGGGACGTCCATTGTTAAACATTGCAGTTCGATTGTGTCGCTTTTTTCCCCACGGTTGTTAAGTGAATCACTACCATCGTTAAGTGAAGCACACGGCCGTTAAGTGAGTTTGGCTGCCCTCATTCGATTTTAAGGTCGCAAATGATGATCGTGTGACTCTGTTGTAAATAGGAGCCTAAATGCCTAAATGGCAATTGGTGACTCCAAGAATGCTGCGACGGTCGTAAGTACGAGGACCAGTTCCAAGTCATTTTTTTTTCACCAAAGGAAGATCAGCGGGATACTTAAACGAATGGTCGTAAATCAAGGACTACCTGAAGGTGCACTTTGGGAATATTTGCCATATTCCAGGTAGTCCTCGACTTACAACTGTTCATTTAGTGACCGTTTGAAGGTCACAAAAAAAGGGAATTTTTCACTTGTTTTTCTCACTTGTGGCATCCCCAACAGTCACACAGTTGGCCGTTGACTCATATTTATGACGGTTTCTGTGTCGCTTGTTCCTCTTTTGCGAACTTCTGAGGAGCAAAGTCACGGCGGAAGTCAGATTTGCTGAACGACTGTGTGATTACTTCAGTAATTGCAGGGATTCACTTAACGACCGTGGCCAGAAAGGCCGTAAAATGGGGCAAAACTCCCTTAACAACCGTCTTACTTAGTGAGAGAAAGTTTGTGCTCCGTCATGCTGGTAAGTTTAAAACAGGTCGTAAATGGGGCGGAACTCCCTTAGCACCTGTCTCGCTTATCAACGGGAGCACCTGTCATGGTCGTAAGTCGAGGATTGACTGTACTGCTGGACCGGAGGGTTTTTTCGGGTCACAACGCCGACCCTGTGAGGTAGGGAAAGCCAATGGGGGGAGCTGAGACCCCTTTTCAGGAAGCCTTTTTGATCGCCTCCCCCCCGTTTTCCAGGTGCCAACGTCAACGTCGCCAAACCGGAGGGGCACCCCAGGGCCGAGCGGGTGGCCCCCGAACCCAGCGTCCCGGAGCCGAGTGCGAAGGAGCGCGAAGTCATCTCTGAGCCTTGCACAGGTGGGAGTGGGGGGGGGGGAAGGGTATCTGGGGTGGGGGAGGTGGTCTCGTTTGGAGAGGGTGTATTGTCTGAGGTGGTATATAGGGCCTCCTGGTTGAGCAGGGGGTTGGGCTAAATGACCTCCAGGGTCCCTTCCAACTCTACTCTGATTCTAAATTGTGAGATTTGGGTCCCACATTCGCAGGTGCAGAAGGCAACCCAAACACACAGATTGTTTACCGAGTGCTGGAGATGAGATTCTCACGGCTTAGCCAAAAACAAAACTTTTGTTGCGTCTTCGTTCCTTCTCTGCCGGTTACTCCTCTTTCTCCGATTCCGCTTTTATCTCTCCTCCTCCTTATCTTCCTTTCTTCTTCCTGGTTTATCTTTGCCTGCCTGCCTCCCTCCCTTTCCACCTGGCTTCATTCCTTTTGTTTTTGTTTTTCCCCTCCCTCCCTCATTCTTTCATGCATTACTGCTTCCCCCACTCTCCCTCCCTCCTTCCCCTTCCCCTCCTTTCTCCGTGTCTCATTTATTCTTTCACGCCTTAACTCTCTTTCCTTCCTCTCCCCTACCTCCCTCCTTCCCTCCTTTATTCTTTCATGCCTTACCTCTCCTTCCTTCCTTCCTTCCTTCCTTCCTTCCTTCCTTCCTTCCTCTGTCCTTTATTCTTTCATTGCTTTACCTCTCCCTTCCATCTTTCTTCCCTTCCTTCCTCTCTCCTCCCTCCCTTTCTCTGTCCTTTATTCTTTCATGTCTTACCTCTCCTTCCTTCCTTCCTTCCTTCCTTCCTCCTTTCCTCTCTTCTGTCCCTCCTTCATTCTTTCATGCCTTACCCCTCCTTCCTTCCTTCCTCCCTCCCTTCCTCTGTCCTTTATTCTTTCATTGCTTTACCTCTCCCTTCCTTCCTTCCTTCCTTCCTGCCTGCCTGCCTGCCTGCCTGCCTGCCTGCCTCCCTCCCTCCCTCCCTCCTTCCTTCCTTCCTTTCTTTCTTCCTTCCTTCCCTCCCCAGGACCTGCCCCCCCCCTTTCCAACCAGCCATCGAATAAAACCACAATTGCTTCATGCAGCTCCCTCTGCCCACATTCAGCCTTGCCCATCCCCAAATGCGCACCCCTCCTGCACCCACCCATTCTAGCTCCACCATCGCGGGAAGGACCCCCACCCCCTTCCCAGTCCTCCTTCTCCCCCCCCTCAAACGGGGTGCATTTCTGAGCCGAGGAGGGTTTGGGGCTGGCTGGTGCCCTCCGCCCCGTGGCGGGTGATGGTGGTGGGTCCAAGGCTGCGTTTTTCCAAGTTGCGCCCCCGTCTCTCTTCCCCTTCTCTCCCTCGAACCCAGGACCCTTGGCCTCCACGCCGGATATCCTGACACGCATCAAGCAGGAGGGGGCGTTCAGCGGGGGAGGCCCCTTCTCCGAGGACAGAGGCCTGGTGGCGGATCCGTGCGCAGGTGATGGGCGAGGGAGGGGGCTGGGAGATTATGGGAATCGGAGTCTCTCTTCAAGGATGCTGGCCGGGGGATTATGGGAGTTGGAGTCTTCAAGGATGCTGGCTGGGGGATTATGGGAGTTGGAGTCTCTCTTCAAGGATGCTGGCTGGGGGATTATGGGAGTTGGAGTCTCAAGGATGCTGACTGGGGGATTATGGGAGTTGGAGTCTCTCTTCAAGGATGCTGGCTGGGGGATTATGGGAATTGGAGTCTCTCTTCAAGGATGCTGTCTGGGGGATTATGGGAGTTGGAGTCTCAAGGATGCTGGCTGGGGGATTATGGGAATTGGAGTCTCAAGGATGCTGGCTGGGGGATTATGGGAGTTGGAGTCTCTCTTTAAGGATGCTGGCTGGGGGATTATGGGAGTTGGAGTCTCAAGGATGCTGGCTGGGGGATTATGGGAATTGGAGTCTCAAGGATGCTGGCTGGGGGATTATGGGAGTTGGAGTCTCTCTTTAAGGATGCTGGCTGGGGGATTATGGGAGTTGGAGCCCACCCCTCTTAAAGTTGCCAAGGGAGAGGATTGCTCAGTTTACCTGTGTGAATTGAATGCAGAAGGCCAATGGCTCCATGTGCTGACACTTCGGGGGGGGGGGGTCCTACTTGGGTGGGCTTGGGGCTGTGGTGTGTTTCTCTGGGCTTTGTCCCCTTCTGCCTTTTTGGGGAGCAGGGGGGAGGACCCCAGAAATCCTCCGTGTGAATCCAGCATATCCCCTCTGTTCTCCCGCAGGTGCCCAGGGCCTCATGTCTGCCCACGACTTCTTATCCTGGATTAAGCAAGAGGAGAGTTCTTGTGTCCGACATCAGTGGGACCCGTCGGAAAGGGAGACCCTACCTGTGCATGGGGGCCCGGGTAAGTCCCACACCGACTCGCCCCGTCAGTGGGGTGCTGTACATCCTCGACTTAACACTGCAGTTGAGCCCAGGAGTCCCGTTGCTAAAGTCACAGACATCCGTTAAGGGGCGTTTCGCCCCACTTTATGACCTTCCTTTCCCCCTATTGTTCAGTGAATCACTGCCGCCATTTAAGTTAGGAACAGGGTCTTTAAGTGATTGCAGCTTCCCCTTGGACTTTTCTGGTCAGAAGGTTGCAAAAGAGAGCCGAGGTGCAGTGGTTAGGGTGCAGCACTGCAGGCCACTTCAGCTGACTGTTATCTGCAGTTCGGCGGTTCTAATCTCACCGGCTCAAGGTTGACTCAGCCTTCCATCCTTCCGAGGTGGGTGAAATGAGGACCCAGATTGTTGTTGGGGGCGATATGCTGACTCTGTAAACCGCTTAGAGAGGGCTGAAAGCCCTAGGAAGCGGTATATAAGTCTAATAAATAAATAAATAAAAGGGGATCACGTAACCCCACGAACACTGCCACCATCATGAATACAAGTTAATGGCCGAGCGTCCGAGTTTTCATCCTGTGACTCCCGGGGGGGGGGGGGGCACTGCCATGTCGTAATTATGAAAAACGGCCCTCGGTCGCCTTTTTTCAGGGCCGTTGTAACTTCGAATGTTCACTAAACAAACTGTTATAAGTCGAGGATTACCCATTATTCAAAAAAAAAATGAGAGAGGAATGAATGCCGAAATTGACAGATTTTGCTGAAATTGACCGGAGGGTGAAAAATAAAACCTTACAATTGATCCTCGACTTAACGCCCACATTGGGGACAACAGTTTCTGTCATTAAGCAAGGCAGGGGCCGAGTGACTCGTGCTGGACATGGCTATTTTTGACCACAGTGGTTAGGCAAAGCACTCAATCGTTAAGTGAATTGTGCCGTCATTAAGAGAAGCCGGCTTTGAGTTGGCTTGTGGGGAGCCATCTGGGAAGATCCCAAATGGGGATCTCGTGATTCATTGGGGCCGTTGTAACTATTACACAGGTTGCAACGTGCCCTAATTTTGATTACGTTGGCCGTAAGGATGCCGAAATAGTCGTAAGTTTGAGGACCTGTTATTAAGCCACTATTTTCCCCCCGGTGTTGTTGGAATTTTGAACAGTTGTTAAATGAATGATTGCAAAGAATTTCTGGTTTGTTTAAGATCCTCTTTGGCCAGGAGAAAACAGATCCTGTACTTAGGAGATCTGCCTTGAGGTAATCTTGTTGACTCTCTTTTTGAGATGGAGACATGCAGCTTCTTATTGTGTCCTCAGTTTACGTCCATTTCTACTTCAAAGTACGGGGAAAAAGCCCGGTCCTCATGCTTATGACTAGCACACCACCTCACGATCACACAATCACAATCCGGGCACCCTTACGACCTGTCACTACGATCTATTGTTACGTGATCACAATTCGTGGCTTTTTTCTATAGTTTCCCACACAAAAAACATGCCTGTTTGGAAGAACGAGATTGTGTTTAACGATCGGGGTATTTGTTGAATGGCCGTAGTAATAACGGTCGTAAAATCAGGTCTGACTTGACTTTACCGCTGCAATAACGTGTGATGGACATTCCGATGTCAGCAGCAGTCGTAAGTCAAGGAATACTTATAAAGCAGGTCTTTCCCAACCTTACTTAGGTACAGATTTTGATTCCAGGAATTCCTGAGCTACTACTAAGGTTAGTTACTAGTGGACTCATAACTGGTTGGCCAACCGCACTCAACGTGTAGACCTCAATGGAACTGCATCTTCATGGAGGGAAGTATGCAGTGGGGGACCCCAAGGCTCTGTTTTGGGCCCAGTTCTCTTCAACGTCTTCATCAATGATTTGGATGAGGGGATAAATGGGGAACTCATCAAATTTGCAGATGACACCAAGCTGGCAGGAATAGCCAACACTCCAGAAGACAAGCTTAAGATACAGAAGGATCTTGACAAACTTGAACATTGGGCACTATCTAATAAAATGAAATTCAATGGTGAAAAGAATAAGGTTCTACATTTAGGCAAGAAAAACGAAATGCACAGGTACAGTATAGGTGGCACCTTCCTCAATAGTAGGAACTGTGAGGGGGATCTTGGAGTCCTAGTGGAGAACCGTTTAAATAGGAGCCAGCCGTGTGCAGCAGCTGCCAAAAAAGCCAACACAGTTCTAGGCTGCATCAACAGAGGGAGAGAATCAAGATTACATGAAGGGTTAATACCATTTTACAAGGCCTTGGGAAGGCCACACTTGGAATATTTGCATTCAGTTTTGGTCACCACGATGTAGAAAAGATGTGGAGACTCTAGAAAGAGTGCAGAGAAGAGCAACAAAGAGGATGAGGGGACTGGAGGCTAAAACATATGAAGAACTGTTGCAGGAACTGGGCATGGCTAGTTTAATGAAAAGAAGGACCAGGGGAGAGAGGATAGCAGTCTTCCAATATCTCAGGGGTTGCCACAAAGAAGAGGGAGTCAAGCTATTCTCCAAGGCACCTGAGGGCAGAACAAGAAGCAATGGGTGGAAACTAATCAAGGAGAGAAGCAACTTAGAACTAAGGAGGAATGACAGAACAATTAATCAGTGGAACAGAAGTTGCCTCCAGAAGTTGTTAATTCTCCAACACTGGAAGTCTTTGAGAAGATGTTGGATAGCCATTTGTCTGAAACGGTGTAGGGTTTCCTGCCTAGGCAGGGGGTTGGACTAGAAGACCTCCCAGGTCCCTTCCAACTCTGCTATTCTACTTTATACTCTTACCTTTGAGTGGCTCTAACCTTTATTTGGGGTGAGATTGTTTTGTTGTTTTTTTTGCAATTTGAAATATGCCAGTTTTGCAAAGCCTAGAGCCCTGGAAGTCTCCCATTCAAGTACATTTTTAGTGATTAATAAACATCACGTTCTCTGAGTATTTAATTTGCTTAACAGCATAAATTTACATTCTTGTTCTTCACTCCTTTTTTCTAACCCTTTGATAAAATAAAATCCATGCCTTGATAATATTCTACATCTGCTTCCTGTTTAAATTTCAATGTCAAGTTATTCATTTCTGCACAATCTAATATTTTCCTGACTATCTCAATTTTATTATGGCTTAAATTGTGATTAATTGGGATCAGGCGCTGTGTTGCAATCTTTCCAAAGATGTTTTGTAAATTTAAGTTTGCTTTTCGGCTCTTCGACCTTGTAAGGCTGAGTGTCAGATAAAATACCAGCAATTTGCTGATTTTTCTTTCTTGGTGCTTAGTTCCTTTTTTTGTTGTTTTCAAAAGAAGAGGTGGGTATAAAAGTTATTGTGACCTGGGAAGAAGGTTGGGTTTTTGCACCTGGCACCAACAGGATGTCAACAATTCTGGCTGGGAAAATTCAGTTTTTTTGAGTCCCAGAAAAAATTGATGGTCTCGGTTAGTAGCCCCCCATGAGATAAATTCAAGCAATCTGAAGAACTGGTAAACAAAACTTTGTTTTTTCCCCAAAAAATAATTTTTTGTTTTAAATGGTTCTCTCAACGCATCAGAATAGAATTAGAATCACAGAATTGGAAGGGACCTTGGAGGTCTTCTAGTCCAACCCCCTGCTTAGGCAGGAATCCTATATCGTTCCAGACAAATGGCTATCCAACATCTTCTTAAAGACTTCCAGTGTTGGGGCATTCACAACTTCTGGAGGCAACATCTGTTCCACTGGTTGATTGTTCTAACTGTCAGGAAATTTCTCCTCAGTTCTAAGTTGCTTCTCTCCTTGATTAGTTTCCACCCATTGCTTCTTGTCCTACCCTCAGGTCCCTTGGAGAATAGTTTGACTCCCTCTTCTTTGGGGAAACCCCTGAGATATTGGAAGACTGCTATCATGTCTCCCCTTGTCCTTCTTTTCATTAAAGTAGACATTCCCAGTTCCTGCAGCTGTTCTTCCTATGTTTTAGCCTCCAGTCCCCTAATCCTCTTTGCTGCTCTTCTCTGCACTCTTTCTAGAGTCTCCACATCTTTTCTACATCATGGCCACCAAAACTGGATGCAGAATTCCAAGTGTGGCCTTGTCAAGGCTTTGTAAAGTGGTATTAACATTTCACATGATTTTGATTCTATCCCTCTGTTTATGCAGCCTAGAACTGTGTTGGCTGCTCCTAGTTAAATAGCAGTTAGACTTATATACCGCTTCCTAGGGCTTTCAGCCCTCTCTAAGCGGTTTACAGAGTCAGCACATTGCCCCCAACAACAATCCGGGTCCTCATTTTACCCACCTCGGAAGGATGGAAGGCTGAGTCAACCCTGAGCCGGTGAGATTTGAACAGCCGAACTGCAGAACTGCAGTCAGCTGAAGTAGCCTGCAGTGCTGCATTTAACCACTGCGCCACCTCGGAAATGAAGATTTCTCTGGCATGATCTGTTTTTAACAAACCTATATAGGCTTTTGGTTATTACTAGTCTTTGATTTACAGTTACAGTAGAGAGTTGAATTTCTTTTGCGAAGCAAGGCTGCTAAATACGTGGTCCTCAATTTTACCACCTATTTTGCGACTGTTGTTAAGTGAGTCACTGTGGTCGTTAAGTGAATCGCTCGGTCTTTAAGCAAATCCGGCTCCCCTCCCCCATTGATTTGGTTGGTTGGACACTGGCTAGCAAGGTCTTGAATGGAGATCATGTGACACCCCCCCCCCCAGGACGCTACATACAGGTAGTCCTTGACTGGAATTGAGCCCCAAAATTTATGTTTCTGTGGGACGTTTGTTAAGTGAGTTTTGCTCTGTTTTATGGTTTATGGTTTTATGGTTTTATTATTTATAGGCCGCCCTTTTCCCTGAGGGGACTCAGGGCGGCTTACAATATATAGGGAGGGGAGTACAAGACAGTAAGACATAAAACAATACATAAGTAAAAATAGTACACAACATTCATCATTCGGGTGGGGACGGATTACGATCTTTATCCCCAGGCCTGACGGGATAGCCAGGTCTTGAGGGCCGTGCGGAAGGTCTGGAGGGTGGTGAGGGTACGAATCTCCACGGGGAGATCGTTCCAAAGGGTCGGAGCTACTACTGAAAAGGCTCTCCTCCGCGTAGTTGCCAGTCGACACTGACTGGCAGATGGAACTCGGAGGAGGCCTAATCTGTGCGATCTGATAGGTCTTAGGGAGGTAATTGGCAGAAGGTGGTCTCTCAAGTACCCAGGCCCACTACCATGGGGGGCTTTATGGGTGGTAAGTAGCACCTTGAAGCGCACCCGGAGATCAACAGGTAGCCAGCGCAGCTCGCGGAGGATCGGTGTTATGTGGGCGAACCGAGGTGCACCCACAATCACTCGCGCGGCTGCATTCTGGACTAGCTGAAGTCGCCGGATGCTCTTCAAGGGCAGCCCCATGTAGAGCACGTTGCAGTATTCCAGCCTAGAGGTCACAAGGGCACGAATGACTGTTGTGAGAGCCTCCCGGTTCAGGTAGGGTCGCAACTGGCGCACCAGGCGAACCTGGGCAAATGCCCCCCTGGTCACAGCCGTCAGATGGTGGTCGAAGGTCAGCTGTGGGTCCAGGAGGACTCCCAAGTTGCGGACCCTGTCTGAGGGGTATAAAGTTTGGCCCCCCAGCCTGAGTGATGGAGCACTAGCCAAATTATTGGGAGGAAAACACAACAGCCACTCGGTCTTCTCCGGGTTGAGTACAAGCTTGTTAGCCCTCATCCAGTCCCTAATGGCAACCCTTCCTGCCGCCGTTGTTCTGAAAAAAGCTGAGTCCTCACACTATCATACCGCCACGTGATCACAATCTGAGCACATTTACGACCTGTTGCAATGATCTAACATTACGTGGTCACAATTCATGTTTTTTGATAGTTTGCTGTGAAAATCCCGCCCGTTTTGAAAGAATGAGATTGTGTTTAGGACTGTGGTGTTCGCTTAACGGCCATAGTAAAAATGGTCATAAAATCAGGTCTGACTTGACTGTCCAACCGCAGTCACGGGTGATGGAAATTTTGATCTATGTTTTGGTTGTAAGACAATAGCAGTTAGACTTATATACCGCTTCATAGAGTCAGCATATCGCCCCCAACAATCCAGGTCCTCATTTTACCCACCTCGGAAGGATGGAAGGCTGAGTCAACCTTGAGCCGGTGAGATTTGAACTGCTGAACTGCAGATAACAGTCAGCTGAAGTGGCCTTCAGTACTGCACCCTAACCACTGCGCCACCTCGGCTCATTCAAAAATTCCTTATAATGCAAATGTTTCTCAAACTTGGCCATGTATGGACTTTGTTTCCCAGAATCCCCTGCTCATTACCCCTGGTTGGGGAACTCTGGGAGTTGAAGTCCGCACGTCTTACAGTAACTGAGTTTGGGAAACACGTTCCTCCTGTCTACTGGATTATAATGGTAGAGGTAGTCCTACCTCTTAGGTAGTCCTAAGAGCCAAGGTGGCGCAGTGGTTAGAGTGCTGTACTGCAGGCCACTTCAGCTGACTGTTATCTGCAGTTCAGCGGTTCTAATCTCACCGGCTCAGGGTTGACTCAGCCTTCCATCCTTCCGAGGTGGGTAAAATGAGGAGCCGGATTGTTTTTGGGGGCGATATGCTGACTCTGTAAACCGCTTAGAGAGGGCTGAAAGCCCTATGAAGCGGTATATAAGTCTAACTACTATTGCTATTGCTATTGACTTACAACCGTCCATTTTAGAGACCATTCAAATTTACAGCAGCATTGAAAAAATGACTTGTGACTGTTTTCCACACTTAATGGCCATTGCAGCCATCTCCATGGACATGTGATCAAAATTTGGATGCTTGGCAAACTGTCTCATACTTACGACCATTGCAGTGTTCAGGGGGGTCACGTGATCTCCTTTTGCAACCTTCTGACAAGCAAAACCAATGGGGAAGCCAGATTCACTTAACGACCGTGTTCCTACCTTTAACAACTTAACGACAGTGATTCACTTAACAACCGTGTTAGTAATTTATCAACTGCGGTGATTCACTTAATAACTCTGGCAATAAAATGGGCAGAATTCACTTAACAAATGTCTCAATTAGCAAGAGAAATTTGGGGCTCCCTTTTGGTCATAGGTTGAGGATTACCAGTACTTTGATACGCAACTGCTTTGAAATTCATTGGATTTGGTACACAGTGCATTTTGACCCGGAAATTTTTAGAATAGAATAACAGAGTTGGAAGGGACCTTGGAGGTCTTCTAGTCCAACCTCCTGCTTAAGCAGGAAACCCTATACCGTTTCAGACAGATGGCTATCCAGCATCTTCTTAAAAACTTCCAGTGTTGGAGCATTCACAACTTCTGGAGGCAAATTCTGTTCCACTGATTAATTGTTCTAACTATCAGGAAATTTCTCCTTAGTTCTAAGTTGCTTCTCTCCTTGATTAGTTTCCACCCATTGCTTCTTGTTCTGCCCTCAGGTGCCTTGGAGAATAGCTTGACTCCCTCTTCTTTGTGGCAACCCCTGAGATATTGGAAGACTTCTGTCATGTCACCCCTAGCCCTTCTTTTCATTAAACTAGACATACCCAGTTCCTGCAACCGTTCCTCATATGTTTTAGCCTCCAGTCCCCTAATCCTCTTTGTTGCTCTTCTCTGCACTCTTTCTAGAGTCTCCACATCTTTTCTACATCGTGGCTACCAAAAATGGATGCAATATTCCAAGTGTGGCCTTATCAGGGCCTTATAAAGTATTATTCTGGTATTAATTCTATCCCTCTATTAATGCAGCCTAAAACTGTGTTGGCTTTTTTGGCAGCTGCTGCCCACGGCTGGCTCCTATTTAAATGGTTGTCCACTAGGACTCCCAAGATCCCTCTCACAGTTACTACTATTGAGCAAGGTACCATCTATACCAGGGGTAGTCAACCTTTTTATACCTACCACCCACTTTTGTATTTCTGGTAGTATTAAAATTTTCTAACTGCCCACCAGTTGCACAGTAAGGATGATTTATAAAGTAGGGAAGTAACTTTACTTTATAAAATTTATAAAGCAGAGTTACAGCAAACCCCTACCGCCCACCATGAAAGCTTGAACGCCCACTAGTGGGCGGTAGGGACCAGGTTGACTACCACTGATTTATACTGTACCTGTGCATTTCGTTTTTCTTGCCTAAATGTAGAACCTTTTACTCTTTTCACCATTGAATTTCACTTTATTAGATAGCACCCAATGTTCAAGTTTGTCAAGATCCTTCTGTATCTTAAGCTTGTCTTCTGGAGTGTTGGCTATTCCTGCCAGCTTGGTGTCATCTGCAAATTTGATGAGTTCCCCATTTATCTCCTCATCCAGATCATTGATGAAGATGTTGAAGAGTAGTGGGCCTAAAACAGAGCCTTGGGGTCCCCCACTGCATACTTCCCTCCATGTAGATGCAGTTCCATTGAGGACTTCATGTTGAGTGCGGTTGGTCAGCCAGTTACAAATCCATCTGGTGGTGATGCTGTCCAACCCACATTCTTCTACTTTATCTAGTAGTAGGTTATGGTCTACTTTATCAAAAGCCTGACTGAAGTCCAAGTAAACTATATCGACGTCATTCCTCTGGTCCACTAATTTTGTCACTTTGTGACGCAATAAGATTAGTCTGGCATGATCTGTTTTTGACAAACCCATGTTGGCTTTTGGCTATTACTTTGTTTACTTTTTGGTGTTCGCTAATTCATTGCTTGATTATCTTTTCCAGGATCTTCCCTGGTATTGAGGTCAGGCTGATAGGTCTGTAATTTCCTGGATCTGTTTTTTCCCCTTTTTTAAAGATGGGAACCACATCAGCTCTTTTCCAGTCCTCTGGCAGTTCCCCGGGGCTCCAGGATCTCTGAAAGATAAAAGTTCAGTGGTTCTGAGATCTCGTCTGCCAGTTCCTTCAGAACCCTGGGGTGTAATCCATCCGGTCCTGGTGATTTGAACTCGTCTAGGGTAGACAGGTGCTCACTTACTGTTTTCTTCCCTTTTTTAACTTGTGTTCCTAATCTGATTTTTGTGGCGCTGTTTTTGATAGATTGGGCTGTTTTTTTCCCTTTGGGTAAAGACAGATGCTTTTGATCTCCAACCGATGACCGGCTTGGAGACTTGAGCCGTTGCAGCCTGCGGCTGCTGTCCCAAAAAGATCTGAGGGTCGGAGAGGCGGGGAGGGTTGTATCTGCGAGGACATCCCTTTCCGTGTCGTTGGGTTATTTCCACTCGTGTTTCTGAGCCGGTGTGGTCTGGAACCTGGGTGACCGCCCCCACTCCCTTTCTCTCCCTTTCCCCTTCGCGTTTCCCCCTCTCGGGCAATGTTTTCGTCTCGCACTTAATGACGTGACAGCAACGCTTGTTGTGCTCTGCCTGGTTTTCGTCTGGGTGTATCGGCCACGGAACTCTACTAAGACCGAGCTTGAAACGTTGGAGTGGATGGTTTGCCCTTAGTTGAGTGTGTAAAAAGTGCGCGCTTATTATTTATCTTAGATACCCTCCAAAGACCGCTTACAAAAAACGGTAGGGGGAAAAATAAAAGAATATGCGACAAAGATACAAGAATCACAGCGGCGGTTAATTAAAAAAATGCCTTGGAAAACACCAAATGTCTCAGTTTGGGGCAGGAAAATATGTTAAATGGGAAGGGCAATGTGAACCGGGAAGGTCTGGAAGCTTCTATTCCTGGAAAAGGTCTTCTAGCTTCGCTTGGAAAGGACAATTGGGTGAAGGTTTCTGAGGATGGTTGGAGAGCCCCGTGGCACTACAAAACCGCGCTCGACTAAGCCGCGCCCGATTAAACCGCATCGCTGACGTCATCAACAGGGCGACAACAGCCAGCGCGGAGAAAGAAGGGCGCTTTAAATAGTGCTTTGAAAGCAAGCCGATTCAACTTAAGGTAAGGGTTAGGTTTAGGGTTAGGTTAAAGGTTAGGGTTAGGTTAAGGGTAAGGGTTAGCTTTAGGGTTAGGTTAAGGGTTAGGTTTAGGATTAGGTTTAGGGGGGTTAGCTTTAGGTTTAGGGGTTAATTTTAGGTTTAGCATTTACAGCGTGCTTCTGTCTCCGCGCTGTTGTCGCCCTGTGATGATGTCAGCTATGCGGTTTCGTCGAGCGCGCTTTAGTCGAACGTGGTTTTGTGGTGGAACCGGAGAGCCCATGTTGGGGAAGATGTCCCTTGAATGGTCATTGGGGGCTTTTAATGATCAGCAACAACAGTGATAATAGAGGAAATGTTTCTGCACCATATACCAAACAGATTCGGTATAATTACATATAATTTTGGGCTGAGATTCTTTAATAAAGGTTTAAATATGAAGATTGATTTTCTGTTTGTGTAGGACAGGACAAAACCGGAAATGACTTAAGACTTCCAATGTATCAGGGAGTATGTCGGAAGATGGTTAAAATATTATTTAACCAGCAAGGACATATTATTTTAAAAATAATACTGCATGGTCTAAATTCAGAAGCAAAATCCTAATGTATAATAATTATCTGGAAGTACATTATGAGTAGATTCTTACGTGTTTGTGTGTGTGTGTGTGTGTGTGTGTGTGTACACTTATAATCCCCGTTATGTTCAATAGGACTTCCAAATAAGTGAGAACGCGGGACAGAGAGGCAACAAATATCCCCTGATTAATATGGGTTTAGATGAATTGATTGCGGCATGCTGTTTCTTAGCGTAAACTTTATTAATTTTTAACTGCTTCCGCCCTGAGTCTCCCGAGAGTGGGCGGCATACAAACCAAATAAATAAATAAATAAATAAATAAGATGCAAAAAAACAAGTTAAGTAGTTCTGCTTTCTCCC
The DNA here is from genome assembly GCF_009769535.1 of Thamnophis elegans. Taxonomy (NCBI): domain Eukaryota; kingdom Metazoa; phylum Chordata; class Lepidosauria; order Squamata; family Natricidae; genus Thamnophis; species Thamnophis elegans. Next base: position 2,597,658 of record NC_045558.1, read on the forward strand.
CATTGCTTGTCATCTTCTTGCCACTTTCTCCCAGCAATGGACCAATTGTTTCTTTAACTTTTTTTTGAAAGAATTATTATTATTATTTTTTTACTTTTATAGCAGTTAGACTTATATACCACTTCATAGGGCTTTCAGCCCTCTCTAAGCGGTTTACAGAGTCAGAATATATCGCCCCCAACAACAATCCGGGTCCTCATTTTACCCACCTCGGAAGGATGGAAGGCTGAGTCAACCTTTGAGCCGGTGAGATTTGAACCGCCGAACTGCAGAACTGCAGTCAGCTGAAGTAGCCTGCAGTGCTGCATTTAACCACTGCACCACCTCGGCTCTTTTCTCGCAAGCCTTTCTTCATTGTGAGCCTTAGCTTTTGTCCCAGGGCTCATCGTGTCAACTAATGGGTAGAATGGAATGGGACCTTGGAGGTCTTCTAGTCCAGCCCTCTACTCAAACAGGATACAATCTCAGACAAGTGACGGACCAGCTTCTTCTTTAAGTGAAGCACCCACGATTTCTGGAGGCAACTTCTGTTCCATTGGTTAATCGTTCTCACTGTTAGGAAGTTTCTCCTTAATTACAGATTGCTTCTCTCCTTGATCTCAGTTTCTAACCGTTATTTTTTGTCGTGGCCTCTGGTCAGTGGTGGGTTGCAGGCGGTACCGTCCTGGTATGCCGGGAGCACCAGGTACCGGTATGGTACGGTACTCCGGAGGGCCCAACCGTCTGCCCGAGCTCCTTAACTGTATTTGAGCTCTTCGGCGCTTCCCCGCACGGAGCGTTCAGCACCTGTGTGACGCTCCGCCGAGTAGCTGGAGCGTCGACAGTGATGTGCAGAGGTAAGGACGCATGTGTGCGTGCTGCATGCGTGCAGGTGGGAGATGCTGGGGCCCGTTGTACCGTATCGGTTGCAACGGGATCCGGAACCCACCACTGCCTCTGATGCTCTGGAGAAAAATTTGACCCCCCTCTGGGGCAGTCCCTCAAATACCGGAAGACTGCTATCATGTCACCCCGAATTCTTCTTTTCTTTAGAGCAGTGTTTCTCAACCTTGGCGACTTTAAGTCCGGTGGACTTCAACTCCCAGAATTCCCCAGCCAGCTATGCTGGCTGGGGGATTCTGGGAGTTGAAGTCCACATGACTTAGAGTCGCCAAGGTTAAGAAACACTGCTTTAGACTAACAGATCCAAAATCTGCAGCTGTTCTTCATATGGTTTAGCCTCTGGGCCTTTGATCATCTTAGTTGCTGTTCTCTGAACGTTTTCCAAAGTCTCAGCATCTTTTTTTATTTGATTTCTTTTTTTCCATTTTTTTTTAAATGTACTTTTTTTATTTTCCACTTTCATAACATACAATCACATGTGTACTATTACATAGCCCATATCCTATTGCATTAAGTAGTAATTACATCAGTTCCTCTTGCCATCAACGCCCAGAAAGATAAAAACCCATTATTGGCTCTTCTGCTCTCCATACACCTCTTTCTTCTACCTCTCTCCTACCTCCTTTCTTCCCTCCATCACCCTTTTCTACTCTACTTCCCCTTCCTTTCTCCTTCTCCTCTCTCTTCATTCCATTCCTCCTTATCCTCCTCATCTTCCTCCCTTACCCTCTCTCCTATCCCTATCTTTCTTCTCTCCTCTGTTTCCCACTCTTCCTCTCTCCTATCCCTCTCTTCCCATCTTTCTTCTCCCTTCTGTTTCCCACTCTTCCTCTCATTGGTGTATTTCCACTTCTGAGCAAACTCCATTCTGTGTTGATGGTATTTATGTTTCCATATCAATACACTTAACATATCTTAGTTTTAAAGAAAAAATAAGAGAAGACAGTATACATGTGCAATCATATTACTTTAAAATCTAACACCCCTCGTCAAGCCTAATATACATCCCTCCCTCCCCCCCAATCCCCCCCAAGCCTTCCCTCCCCCGACTTCCCAGAACCCATACACCATATAAATCTTTAACAAAAACAGTCTAAAATATATTGGGAAAAAAGAATAGAAAATTGATAACATCTTTAAATTGAACTTAGCTCCTCCTTGTTAGGCTAACTTTAAACAGTTTATATCATTCCTAATCCTTTTTAGCAATAGCAGTTAGACTTATATACCGCTTCATAGGGCTTTCAACCCTCTCTAAGCGGTTTACAGAGTCAGCATATTGCAATCCGGGTCCTCATTTCACCCACCTCGGAAGGATGGAAGGCTGAGTCAACCCTGACTCTCCCCGGTGAGATTTGAACTGCCGAACTAGCAGTCAGATAAAGTAGCCTGCAGTACTGCACTCTAACCACTGCGCCATCTCGGCTCTCTTTTTGTAGTATGGGGACCAAAATTGGTTGCAGTATTGCAGGTGTGGCCTTACTAGGGTTTTTTTTTTTAAAGAATATTTTTTATTTTCATTTTCATAACACTCACTCACATGTATACTATACATAGTCCATATCATATAGTATTAAATAATAATTACATCAGTTTCTCTTGTCAACAATGCCCAGAAAAATAGAAACCCATTATAGTTCTTCTGCTCTCCATACACCTCTTTCTTCTACCACCCTCCAACTTTCTATCTTCCCTCCATCATCCTTTTCTACTCTACTTCCCCTTCCTTTCTCCTTCTCCTCTCTCTTCATTCCACTCCTCCTTATCCTTCTCATCCTCCCCCCTTACCCTCTCTCCTATCCTTCTCTTCCCATCTTTCTTCTCCCTTCTATTTCCCACTCCTCCTCTCCTTGGTGTATTTCCACTACGTGTCAATATGCTTAACATGTCCTAGTTTTAAAGAAAAAATAGTAATAATAATAGTAATGAAAATATAAGGAAAAAAAACAGTATACATGTGGGGTCCAATTACATCAAAATCTAACACGTCTCGTCAAATCTGATATATATCCCTCCCCCCCAGCCCCCCACAACCTCCCCCCCCCCGACTTCCCAGAACCCGTACACGGTATAGATTTTTAACAAACACAGTCTAAAACTAGGGTTTTGTAAAGTGGCACTTCATACTTCATACTTGATTCTGTGCCTCTGTATATGCAACCCAGGATTATTATTATTTTTTTGGCTGCTGCTGCACAATGCTGGCTCATATTCAAACGATCATCCACTAGGATTCCCAAGTTCCCTCTCGCAGTTACTGTTTTCGAGTCAATAATCTGACTTATGACTTGCCCTAATCTGTACTTATGCATTTGGTTTTTTCCTGCCCACATGCAAAGCTTCACTTTTCTCCACATTAAAATCCATTTTGTGGGATAGGTCCCATTGTTCCAAGTTTGTCGAGATCTTTTTGGATCCTGAGTTTATGTGTGTGTGTGTGTGTGTGTGTATGTATGTGTGTGTGTATGTATATGTATGTGTGTGTGTATGTATGTGTGTGTGTGTGTGTGTGTGTGTGTGTATATATATATATATATATGTGTGTGTGTGTGTGTGTGTATGTATATATATATATATATGTATGTGTGTGTATGTGTATGTACGTACGTATGTACCTACATACGTACGTACGTACGTACGTACGTACATACATACATACATACATACATACATACATACATACATACATATATATATATATATATATATATATATATATATATATATATATATCTTCCTCCCATAATTGGGGCATACCAGGGGTTGTGACATTAAATATATACCTTCTTCCCGGGCTTCAGCTGATAAGGAGGAGGACCTGTGGCTTAATGGCTAAGATGTCTGCCTAAGATGTAATACAGCACAGGTTCTAATCCCAGTAAGGGTATGGCTAGCTGATGAGAGCTAAATAGCTTGAAATAGATCTATACTAGTCTCCCTTTATTTATTTATCAGCACAAAATACAACATATTTATATTTAGATTTATATTTATATTATTTATATTTATATTATTTATATTTATATTATTTATATTTATATTATTTATATTTATATTATTTATATTTATATTATTTATATTTATATTTATAAGAAGTAAGAGCCAAGGTGGCGCAGTAGTTAAATGCAGCACTGCAGGCTACTGCTAGATCAGCAGTTCAGCGGTTCAAATCTCACCGGCTCAGGGTTGACTCAGCCTTCCATCCTTCCGAGGTGGGTAAAATGAGGACCCAGATTGTTGGGGGCAATATGCTGACTCTCTGTAAACCGCTTAGAGAGGGCTGAAAGCCCTATGAAGCGGTATATAAGTCTACTGCTATTGCTATAAGTAGGCATCTTCAGGAACTTTAAAATCCCAAAAGCAAAGCTTTTATCATTATTATCATGAAGAAAAGCAAAAACTCTTAAATTTTCCCTCGTAAGCCCTGTGTAGTTAAAGATGAGCTTCATCCCCCTCCTCCCATGGAACAGGTCCCATTGTCCAGTTGGGAATCGTCCTTTTTGTTTTGATAACTATGCACATCTTGGCAGATACCCTACAGGAGTGTCCTTGGTTCCCACGGTTGAAAATTGTAGCTTCCACATTCCATCTCACCCTTCCCCCCCCCGCCCCCCCAGTTCTTTGGCAAGTTGAAAAGGCTAAAACACATGAAGGACGGTTACAGGAACTGGTCATGGCTAGTCTAATGAAGGCCCAGGGGAGATATGATATCAGTGTTCCAATATTTGAGGGTCTGAGGAGGAGGTCAACCTGTTTTCCAAAACACCCGAAGGCCGGCGAGATTCGACCTAGAAATAAGGAGAAATTTTCTGGCAATGAGAAGCATCAACAGAATGGAACAGATGTTGCCTCCGGAAGTTGTGGGAGCTTCATCCCTGGAGGCTTTCAAGAAGAGACTGGACTGCCATCTGTCAGAAATGGTGGAGGGTCCCCTGCTTGGGTGGGAGTGTTGGACTAGATGACCCTACAAGGTCCCTTCCAACTCTGTGAATCTGACTTAGCAATAATAGTCACAGGAAGCTTAAGTGTCTTTTCAATCTTGACACATATTTTGTTTGGTACTCAGCACACAAGCGAGAACTTGTTTCATTTCTGTTTCATTCAAGCCCTTCATGGTATTGGACCTGGGTACTTGAGAGACCGCCTGCTGCCAATTACCTCCAATAGACCGATTAGATCCCACAGATTAGGCCTCCTCCGAATTCCATTCACTGGCCAATGCCGACTGGTGACCACCCGGAGGAGGGCCTTCTCTGTGGCTGCTCCGGCCCTCTTGGAACGAGCTCCCCATGGAGATTCGGACCCTCACCACCCTCCAGGCCTTCCGCAAAGCCCTTAAAACCTGGCTGTTCCGACAGGCCTGGGGCTGATGAGTTCTTGTCCCCCGCTCGAATGGTATGGTTGTTGAGTGTTTTAAATTGTAGTATTGTTTTGTTCGTGTTCTTTTTTTCTTATTTGTACCCCCCCCCCACCCCAACTTGGTTGTGAGCCGCCCTGAGTCCCTCCGGGGAATAGGGCGGCATAGAAATATAATAAACTCAACTCAACTCATTTCATTTCATTTATTGAATTTATAGGCCGCCCAATTCCTGGAGGACTCCGGGCGGCTTACAGAAATGAAAAATGTTAAAAAAAGGATTAAAACAATAAGATACAACAAGATTAAAAAGAAAACACAACGTGCACCCAATCAAAGGGGGGCTGGACCTCAATCAAGAGGTCAACAGCCCCAGGCCTGCCGGAAAAGCCAGGTTTTAATAGCTTTATGGAAGGCCACGAGAGTGGGTAGGGTCCGGATCTCGGGGGGTAGCTCATTCCTTAGGGCCGGAGCGGCAACAGAGAAGGCCCTGCTCCGAGGTGTCGCCAGCCGGCATTGTCCAGCTGAAGGCACCCGGAGAAGGCCCATCCTGTCCGATCTTATTGGTCTTAGGGAGGTGTGCGGCAGAAGACGGTCTTGTAGGTATCCGGGTCCTAGGCCATGTAGGGTCTTAGGGAGGTATTGTTGGCTATCGTGCAATTCTCTCCACTATTCGTTATGGGGGGGGGAAATTTGGGGACTCATAGTTTCTGGTACTCACCATGCCTTCCTGAACCAATTAACGTTGCGTGTTGAGGTACCACTGTAAAATATTTCAGTTTTCTTTCGCTTTCTATTCCAGCTGGAGACGCAATGACCACCATCAAAGCCGAGCAGCCACGCCTGTGCCCGGAAGAGTCGGCGAGACCTCGGGAGATGCTGTTCCAGGGAGAATCTCCTGCAGCAGCCGTTCTCGCTGTTCCTCCAGCAGCGGAAGGCTATGAGGCTCCTCGTGGGCCGCCCGTCAGCCCCACCAAATGTAGAGCGGGTAAATCTCTGGAGTTAGACAGTGAGCTGCAAAGCATCCTGGGCCCTCCACAAGGCTCGGCTGAAAGGCCCCACGGCTGCAGTGAGTGCGGCAAGATGTTTGGGGTAAAAAAGAGTCTCAAAGTCCACCAGCGCAGCCACCATGGCCAAGCCCGGCCGTACGAGTGCGCCGAGTGCCGCAAGAGCTTCAATTGCCACTCGGGCTTGGTGCGGCACCAGATGACCCACCGGGGCGAGCGCCCTTACAAGTGCGCCGAGTGCGGCAAGTGTTACAGCCGCAAGGAGCACCTGCAGAACCACCAGCGGCTGCACACGGGTGAGCGCCCCTTCCAGTGCCCCATCTGTGGGAAACGGTTCATCCGGAAGCAAAATCTGCTCAAGCACCAGCGCATTCACACGGGCGAACGCCCCTACCAATGCGCAGAGTGCGGGCGCAGCTTCCGCTACAAGGAGTCGCTCAAGGACCACCTGAGGACTCACAGCAGCGAGGCCTCGGCCCAGCGACTCCTTCCTGGGTTGGGGGGTGACGGTCTCCCTTAGCGCCTCACAGCAGCGGGAAAGAGCCCAGTCTCTCAGCCCGTCCAATCGAAACCTCCCCCCTCCCCAGCACTCCCTCTGCAGCCCCCCCCAGTCCCATGCCTTAATTCTACCTGATGTGGAAAAACAGCTGGACAGATGGGCTGTCCAAGTCTGACTCCTTTTCAGCTGAGGATGCTAATGGTGAAGAATCATGGCCACCCCCCTTAGTACAGAAGGATCCCGGCCCTTTGGGGGGAATTTAGAATGTGGGGAGAGGACAGATGGGTCTGAAAGGTTTTCTGACCCCCAATTCCCTCCTTCCTTCCCTCTTCAGTACTGGCGCGCCTGCATGGTACTTGCACATGTGCAGGATGCTATTCCTTGCACAACAAGCGGTCTCATTTTGCTGGATGCTCAAGGACATCGTGTGTCTTTCGGGCTTCTGTTGGATGCCACCGGCTGCACAGTTATACTTTTCCCGTCATTTTCTGACAGAGTGACTCAAAACGTATAGCGGCAGAACCACGCTCCAGATGGATCCTTTGCTTTTTTTAAAAAAAATAAAATAATGTTTTTCCAGATGTACGGATGGAACCATTTACGCAGAAATCCCTTTACGTTGCGTAGCTCGCCACTCCGTGGGACTTCTTGTTCAAGCCACCAGTCGATTCCTTTCTCTTTTCTTTTCCTCTTCACTTCCTTTTCCCGGTTCCCAGTTTTATTGCGAGTGCGGGGGAAAAACTTTTTGAATTTTCGAAAAGAAATCTTGTGGGTCTGACCTGCAGCAGCCGTATTAATTTGTTCCCCCTGGGCTCTCTCTCTCTCTCTCCTCTGCTGCTTTTAGGATTTTAAAACTCCCTTTTTATCTCATAAAATGTGGGCCGCCTCGTTTTGTTTTTTAACGAACAATATATTAATTACCCACACAGAGAGACGTTCTGTTCAGGATGTAGTTTTGTATTGAAGGTGCATTGCAAATAAAGACAAATTACCAAAAAAAAGAAAGAGAGTCACTTGCATTTTTTTTGTTCATCCACTTCAGGGATGTTTGCAGATAGAAATGAGCACCAAGGCTGGGAAATAATGCAGTTACTGGTACTCCTAGACTTACGGCAGTTTATTTAGTGATCCCCTCAAAGTTACAACAGCACTGAAAAAAAGTGACTTACGACCATTTTTCATACGTCTGACCCTTGTAGCATCCCCATGGTCATGTGATCAAAATTCAGGTTCGTATTTATGACCATTGCAGCGTCTCGGAGTCACATGATCCGCTTTTGCGACCTTCTGACAAGTTAGAGCCGAGGTGGCGCAGTGGTTAGAGTGCAGTACTGCAGGCCACTTCAGCTGACTGCTAGTTCAGCAGTTCGGCGGTTCAAATCTCACCGGCTCAGGGTTGACTCAGCCTTCCATCCTTCCGAGGTGGGTGAAATGAGGACCCAGATTGTTGGGGGCAACATGCTGACTCTGTAAACCGCTTATATACCGCCTATGAAGCGGTATATAAGTCTAACTGCTATTGCTATATTGCTATAAAGGTAATGGGGAAGCCAGATTCGCTTAACAGCCGTGTGACTCACTTAATAATTGCAATGCTTCACTTAACAACCCTGGCAAGAAAGATCGTAAAATGGGGCAAAACTCATTGAACCAACATCTCTTGGCAACATAAATTTTGGGCTCAATTATAGTTGGAAGTCGAGGATTACCTGTATTTATCACTAAGGAACATAATCAATGCTACAAGGGGACGGCGTTGAAGGGAGGATGAAGAGGGGGGCGTGGAGGAGAATTTTTGCATTGATGAATGATGTTGAATTGTGGGGCCCTCGATGCTCTCTAGAAATAGCAGTTAGACTTATATACCGCTTCATAGGGCTTTCAGCCCTCTCTAAGCGGTTTACAGAGTCAGCATATCGCCCCCAACAACAATCCGGGTCCTCATTTTACCCACCTTGGAAGGATGGAAGGCTGAGTCAATCCTGAGCCGGTGAGATTTGAACTGCTGAACTGCAGTCAGCTGAAGTAGCCTGCAGTGCTGCATTTAACCACTGCGCCACCTCGGCTCTCTTGAGTTGGGTGGTTTTTTTTACAGCCATTTCATGACTCCACTAGGCAACATCATCAGTGCTAGAACAGGGAGGAGGAGGAGGGTTGTGGGATCCTTAGTGCTCTCTTGACTTGGTGTTATTCCGACAGACGTTTCATGATCCACTAGCGAACGTCATCAGTGCTGATGGTTGATCCTGAAAGCCGGCGTCAACATCCAAGACAGAGTTACCACAAATCATAGATGGGGTGCACAGTTGGTTGTCAGATACTGGGTGTTGGCATTAACATACACAGATGGAGGGTTAAGGAGAGACAGCTGCAACCGGATCAGAGACCATGAAGCTAGGCCTGGAGAGAGATTGCTGGAGCAGGCCGGTCGCACGACCTCATAGCCAGCTGGCTGTCGGAAGCCGGTAATATTGGCTGGAGAAGCTTATGTTGTGTTCATCACATGCTGAGCCAAGAGACCAGTAAAACCATTTATTGGACCTCACAGCGAGTCCACTTTTTTTGCTGTCCAAGCTTGGAACAGTGACAGGTCGCCAGCATTACCAGCTGGCTGTGGTATAAATTGTCCCTCACGTGGATAGATTCATTGCCAATTCCAATGACCCGTTGTTCTTCTGGTCGCCATGAATTTGATATATAAATTCATACTTTAATTTTGATTTCAACCATTTCCTTTTCTTCCTTAAAAATATTTATTTCATAATTAAATTAGGATATCATTTTGGTCCCCCGGATTTTCCAAACGGTTCCTATTCTTGGTAAAGGGCACAACAGGGCAGAACACACACAGTTGTGGTCGGTTAGAGAGGGCTGACTCATCTGTGAGGCAATCTGCGCTGTGATTGGCTGCCCTCAGTGTAAAGGGGGTGTTCCCCTTTTTTCCCGCCTTTTTTCCTTCTGTCTGTTCTGTAATCCTCTTTAATTTACCTCATGAAGTTCCTGAGGTGCTTTTCTTCCTTTCTGGGTGACAACAAAGACAGCCGTTAGCTTGAATGTTAACTATATACATGATATACGCTATATATTACACATAATGTACACATGTATAGTATTGTATACATATATATTTTATACATGCATAAACTGGCAGGAATAAGCAACCCCCCCCAGAAGACAAGCCCAGGATCCAAAAAGCTCTTGAACAATGGACCCCATCGAGAAACGTTGAATTGTGGAGGAAGCCAAACTTTTACACTTAGGCAGGATTTGGGTCTGGCTGGTCGAGAGAAAGGAAGGACGAGGGGAGACATGATAGCAGCTTTCCAGTATCTTGGGGGTTGCCATAAAGAAGAGGGAGTCAACCTATTCTCCTTCAGGCAGGACAAGAAGCGACGGGTGGAAACTAATCCAGAAGAGAAGCAACCTAGAACTAAGGAGAAATTTCCTAAAAGTGAGGACAATTAACCAGTGGAACGGCTTGCCACCGGAAGTTGTGGGGGCTTCCATCACTGGAGGTTTCAAGAAGAGATTGGAGAATCGTTTGTCTGAAACTGCATAGGGTCACTTGCTTGAGCAGAGGGTTGAACTAGAAGATCTCCAAGGCCCCTTCCAAAACTTCTATCCTATTCCTGTTCCGTTCATTCTATTCTTTCAGTGGTGGGATTCAAATAATTAAACAACTGGTTCTCTGCCCTAACAATTTCTTCCAGCAACCAGTTCACCAAATTGCTCAGAAGGTTAACAACTGGTTCTCCCGGAATGATGCGAACCGGCTGAATCCCACCACTGTATTCTTCCATATTCCATATTGTTCTAATCTCTTCAATTCTATTTTATTCTATTTTTTATTCTATTCTATTTTCTATTCTATTCTATTCGCTACTCTATTTGCAATTCTATTCTATCCTGAATTCTATTCTATTTTCTATTCTATATACATTATACCAGTGTTTCTCAACCTTGGCAACTTGAAGATGTCCGGACTTCAACTCCCAGAATTCCCCAGCCAGCGAATGGGGAATTCTGGGAGTTGAAGTCCAGACATCTTCAAGTTGCCAAGGTTGAGAAACACTGCATTATACATATACGTGCATATTACACATTATTATGCATATATATACAGGAGCCGAGGTGGCGCAGTGGTTAGGGTGCAGTACTGCAGGCCACTTTAGCTGACTGTGATCTGCAGTTCAGCGGTTCAAATCTCACCGGCTCAGGGTTGACTCAGCCTTCCATCCTTCCGAGGTGGGTGAAATGAGGACCCAGACTGTGGGGCCAAGTTGCTGACTCAATTTGCTAAAAAATTTTTTTAGTAAACCGCTTAGAGAGGGCTGAAAGCCCTATGAAGCGGTATATATGTCAAATAAATAAATAAATAAATATACACCTATATATATGTACGTCTATATAATGTATGTTTGTATGTATATGCATTATACATGCACATGTACATTATGTGTGTGTGTGTGTGTGTGTGTGTACATTTAGTTCATTAATAATATTGAATGCATTATGTGTAATGCATAAATGTTATTAATAATATTGAGTAGATACGTTTAATAACTATTGGATACATAAATGATATTTATTAGGCGTGCCTAGCCAAGCCCCCAGATTCCCTCGACCCGGGGAACCCTTGTTGCCAAGCGAGCTATCTGCACGTCGGAAGGCGGACGCGTGTTTGCAGCCTGGGGAGAAGTGGGACCCTGGGCGCGTGTTTATTTGGGGCGGTCTTTGGGGCATCCGCTCTTTCCGCCTCCGGGCTGGGCAATATAAATTGCGGCGCAACTTACTCGGGATCCTTCCTTCCCCCTCGACGTCAGCCAGCAGAGCCACCCGCCCTCTGCCCGTCCGTCCTTCCTGCCTTCTCGCCGCTAGAAGTCCAGCTCGGGGCGCCCAAGAGCCATCGGGATGGCCGGCAGCCCACCCGGGAGATCCCAGGGAGAGGTAGGTGGGCGACTTCCCGGGGTCAACGGGGCTCCGCTTGCAAATGGACCGGCGGGCAGTTGCAAACGCTGCGGTTCTCGGCGGTGCAATGCATGGAGCATCCCCCCCGGGGGAAAGGGGAATCCTCGACTTCTGAGCCCACCCCCCACCCCCTTTTGGCCATTCCGCATCCCCGGGGCTCCGCAGCTTGGAACGGTCTGGACAGCCGGGATGGGAGACCACCAGGCGATGTCTTAGCCTGTCAAAATGTCATGGTCTTGAGTCTGAGCCAAAATCTTGAGCCTTATTCAAGATCTACTCTTAGCAACTAGCAAATGCGGGGCTGAACTTGTATTTAATTTTATTCTAATTTTTAAAAATGATTTTTTTGTTACATATTTTACTTTTTAAAATATCTATCTATTTAATCTATCTATCTGATAGATCAATCTATCTATTCTGTCTATATCTATTCTGTCTATCTATCTTTCTTTCTTTCTATTTATCTTTCTTTCTATCTATGTATCTATCTGATAGATCTATCTATCTATCTATCTATCTATCTATCTATCTATCTATCTATCTGATAGATCTATTGATCTATTCTCTCTGTCTGTCTGTCTGTCTATCTTTCTTTCTTTCTATTTATCTTTCTTTCTATCTATGTATCTATCTGATAGATCTATCTATCTATCTATCTATCTATCTATCTATCTATCTATCTATCTATCTATCTATCTATCTATCTATCTATCTGATAGATCTATCTATCCATCCATCCATCCATGCATCCATCCATTTATCAATCTATCTGTGGGCAGTTTACAATTATTACTTGATTTTTTTAAAAAAAAATGTATTTATTTGATTTCTATCAGCAAATGATTCTGGGCATCTCACAATTCAAATAAGTTATTAAATTAAATTTCTACACTTTTCCCACCTTTTAATTTTTACTTTACTAAGTTCTTAGGCTGCCTGTCTCCTATAAAGTGACTCTGGGTGGGTTCGAATTCCTGTCAGTCCTTGATTTATGGCCACAATGGAGCTGTAAGCCCAACATTATTAACGTTGCTAAAGGAGGCGGTTATGAATTGGATCTTTGCAAGTCTCATTATAACCACCCAGGTCTTACGTGAACTCCTGTAGTTGTTAAGTTAGACCCATGGTTGTTAAGTGAATCCGGCTTCTGCGTTGAGCTGGCTCATCGGAAGGTCGCAAAAGGGGATCACCTGACCCAGGGACGTTGCGACCGTCATAAATGTGAGTCAGTTGCCAAGAGTCTTGAATTGCCAAGAGTGACCTTGAGGGATGTTACAATAGTCCTAAGCAGAGGTCCCCAAATGTGGCCGTGTTCTTATAGACTTCAACTCCCAGAATTCTCCAGCTGGCTGGAGAATTCTGGGAGTTGAAGTCCACAAGTCTTAATGTGGCCAATTTTGGGGACTCGTAGTCGAAAGTGTGAAAAACCTGAGTTCCTTTTTTCAGTGCTGTTATTAGTTCGAACACTCGCTTAATGTTGTAAGTCAAGTCAACCGTTATGCTTTTTATTTTCAGTGTAACTTATTTTTACTCTTAGTTTCACTTTCTTTATTTAAAGTAATTTTATGCCATCCTTGTCTCACTACAAGTTTTTCTGTACAGCTGACTGATTATTACTTTTACATTCTACATTTGGCTTTACTAAAATAAATTATTGAATTAAATTTCTATCCCACCCATGTTGCCTTAAGTGACTCTGGGCAATATACCATATTTTCCCCCACTTAAGACCTCAAAGAAGCCCAACATTTATTTCTCTTGCCAACAAGATGTTGGTTAAGTGAGTCTTGCCTCATTTTACAACCTTTCTGGCCAGGGTTGTTAAATGAAATAATGCAGTCGTTAAGTTACTTGATAGGATTGTTAATCTGTTTCCTCCATTGACAATTTTGCAAAAGAGGATCGTGTGATCCCAGGACGCACTGCCACCGTCATAAATATGAGTCAGGTGCCAAACGTCCCGAATTTGGATCACGTGACAGTAGGATGCCGCAGCGGTTGTTAAGTGGGGGAAAGCGGTCACAAGTCCCCTTCCAGTGCTGTTGTAACTTTCAACAAACTGTTGTAAGCCAAGGACGGGAATGATAAAACAGTCACAAATCACTGTTTTTTTTTTAGTGGCGTCGTCGTAACTCGAAACAGTCTCTAAGCGAATGGCTGTGATTCGAAGAGTCTCCTTTGGCTTTTGCAGTTTGAAACACGCCAGTTTTGAAAACCCGTAATCTTGTAAATTGTAATAAATTGGGACCAGGCGCTGCGTTCCAAGGTTTCCATAGAAAATTGTGCGGTTTTGTAAATTAACCTTGCAAGGCTGAACGTCAGATTAAGCTGATTTGCTGATTTTTCTCCTTTCCGGGGTTTAGTTCCTTTTCTTTTGTTTTCAGAAGAAGAGGCGGGTGTAAAAGTGGTTGTGACCTGGGAGGAAGGTCGGGTTTTTTGCATCTGACATTGACAGGATGTCAACAATTCTGGCTGGGTAAATCGAAAGTTTTTCAGCCCCCAGAAAAATTTGCACCCTTGGTTAGTTGGGTAAAACGCAAGCAATCTGAAGAACTGGTAGCTTTTCCACCCTCAAAACAATTTCTTATTTTAAGTACTTCTCTCAATGCATCGGATCAATTTGCGTGGGGGGGGGGGGGGTCAAGTAGAAATACAGCTAGTCCTCAATTTACGGCCATAATTGAGAGTTGAATTTCCCTTGCGAAGTAAACAAGCTCAATTTCACTGCCTATTTTGCGACTGTTGTTTAAGTGAATCTCTTGGACCTTAAGCGAATCCGACTGAACTCCTTAGTTTTGTTCATGCTGTGGAGATGCTTTGATGGTCATAAGTGCGAGGACTAGTCCTAAGTCACTTTTCGGCCGCCGAAACTTCGAATCGTGTCTAATCGAATGGTGGTAAGTCAGGGACTCTTAAAATTTTGTAATGCCAAGCATAATCGGGCCGGGGCATTCTGGGAGTTGAAGTCCCCACCTCTTCAAAATGCAGTTACTTTAGTCCTCCACTTACAAATCTTCACTGAGTGACTGTTAGGCATCTGCTTCGTTTCTATGGAAACTTGCACACCCTTTTAAGCCGCATTCACGCAACCAGTTAGAACAGGGGTCCCCAAACTTGGCCACTATGAGACTTGTGGACTTCAACTCCCAGAATTCTCCAGCCGGCATAGAAGAATGAGACTTGAGTTTGCCGTCAATGAACCCAACTTTTAGGGTGTGTGCTGTGAACCCTCCTTCGGGCCGCTTTGCAAAGAAGTAAGAGTGAGTGATTTGTTCTGTGCCCTCAACGTGGGTCCCAACTTTTGCATGTGTGAAGAGACACCCCCCCCCAAGAGTCGTCCCACAGCTGATGACGTTTAAGCCCAGCTGACTTAAACTTAGATTTGAAGACCAGACCCTGATCCTCTTTTCCTTGCCCCCTCCCCATCCTCGTCCCATCCATCGGGGGGGGGGGGGGGCGAACCGTAGGCTCTTCCACTCTTAGGCCAGCCAGCCTTTCAGTTAAAGATGGCTCTGCAGTTTCCCCTTCAGTCTCCTCTTCATCGCTCGCGTGCAAAGACATTCTTGTTCTTCTTGTGAGTACACCCCCCCTCGGTAGGTTGTAGCTCCTGGTGGGGGTGTGTGAGACTTCGCTTAATTGTCAGCACTTCTTCATTGGATAATCAGGAAAGAAAACCACGAGACTCCGTTGATAGAAATCAAGTGTACTTTTACTAATTATAAATGAACAGAAGCGAAGCAAAGCGAAGTCTGATTATTTAGGCGCGGAAGCGAATAATGTATAATTCATTCCCCTCCCCTTGGCATCCCATGCACAGTCCAATCATAATTCTCCCAAGTGTCAGGTGTGAGATAATTTTGAAAGGCATCACCAGGATGGAATGCCGGTGCCATTGGCCTTGGCGGGAACTCTCCTCCGCAGGCGCAGTAAGGTGGACGGTTCAAACTCCAGAATCTTCCTCCAGCACAACAGTTAGTCCCCTCCCAAATACCATGCTCCCCCTCCCCGTTTCAATGGCAGCCGAAGTAGCAGCAAAGCAGAGGCTGACACACACACACACACCCGCCAAAAAAAATTTGGGGGGGGGGAACCGACTTGCTTGTTTTTCTCTCCCATGCAATTTTTCTCCTTGGAGGGGTCGGTGCCGATCACTTTCAACGACGTCGTCGTATACTTCTCGCCGGATGAATGGCGTTTGCTAACCGAAGAACAGCAGCAGCTGTATTGGGAGACCCTGCAGGAAACCTACCAGTCTCTCCTTCTCATTGGTGAGTAGGGGCCTTCTCATTGGTGATATGGGGCTCGGGGTGGCCGGACTGCAGGGGTGAACCGAGGACAGGCTGGCCTATAGAAGCATGAGAGCTGAGTTCAATTCCTGCTCGGCCACAGAGGAGTAACCAACAAATTATTTAAAGGGCCCGTTGTCTGTCGAGGTGCGATTTTTGAGAGCTTAAACTATAACACTCCCTCATCCCCAGCATTTCTGCTTTCCTAACTGGGAATAAGGGACGTTGGGTGGGAGGCAATGGGAGTTAAAGTCTCATGCACACTGGCAGGAGTATTCTGGGAGTTGAAGTGTAGGCATGATAACTGAGGAATTCTGGGAATTGAAGTCCAGAGAGGGGGAATTCTGGGAATTGAGGTCCAGGCATGCTAAATGAGGAATTCTGGGAATTCCAGAGCAGTGGGATTCTGGGAGTTGAAGTCCAGGCATGCTAACTGAGGAATTCTGGGAATTGAAGTCCAGAGAGGGGGAATTCTGGGAGTTGGAGTCTAAGCATGCTGAGGATTTCTGGGAATTGAAATCCAGAGCAGCGGGATTCTGGGAGTTGAAGTCCAGGCATTCTAACTGAGGAATTCTGGGAATTGAAGTCCAGAGAGGGGGGATTCTGGGAGTTGAGGTCCAGGAATGCTAACTGAGGAATTCTGGGAATTGAATTGGCTACCTGAGAGACCACCTCCTGCCATTCACCTCCCAACGACCAATAAGATCGCACAGGTTGGGCCTCCTCCAGGTGCCGTCGACCGGACAATGCCGGCTGGCGGCCCCCCGAGGGAGGGCCTTCTCTGTAGATGCACCGGCTCTGTGGAGCGATCTACCCGTAGAGATCCGGACCCTTACTACTCTCCCGGCCTTCCGTAAAGCCGCCAAGACCTGGCTGTTTCGGCAGGCCTGGGGCTGTTGATTATATCCAGCCCCACTTAGACTGAATGGATGTTGTATTATTTTAATAATTGTATCTTTTCTTAAATTTTTTAAATGCTTTCATCTTGCTTGTGAGCCGCCCAGAGTCCCAAAGGGAGTGGGCGGCATACAAATTTTATTAAACTGAAACTGAAGTCCAGAGAGGGGGAATTCTGGGAGTTGAAGTCTAAGCATGCTGAGGATTTCTGGGAATTGAAATCCAGAGCTGCGGGATTCTGGGAGTTGAAGTCTAAGCATGCTGGTTAGAGATTTCTAGGAATTGAAATCCAGGCATGTTGGCTGGAGAATTCTGGGAGCTGAAACTCAGACATGCTGGTGGGGGGGATTCTGGGAATTTAAGTTGAGACATTGCAGAGACGGGGGGCGGGGGGAGCCCTGGAGCATCTTCTCTGATTAGCGCGTTTCCCTTCAACAAGGATGCCCAATTACCTCCCCAGAAGTCTTCGCCTGGATTGAATATAACGAACGTCTGAATATCCGGATATCGTCGAGACGCCTAGAGGACTCTCCTCCCAATGTCCTTCCTATAGGTAAGTGAAGCCTATGGGGGGGCCGGACAAAAGGTCAGACAACCCCAGGGATGTTCTTATATTAGCAGTCATTGCTGCTTCCCTAATTCCATCTTTTCCAATTGACTGCCTTCTGGAGTCCTGAACTACAACTCCCATCATCTCAGTGGAAAGGGGGGGTGGAGTTTCAGTGCCCGGCACATATGGAAAATGTTTGTGGTTGAGCCATCCTTCAACGCCCTCGTGGCAATCTGCCTGCTTTGAGAAACGCTCTTTTTTTACTGGAGTGGCAAAATTTAATTAAACATCCAAAGAGGTTAATCATCACACTCACACATACACACACACACCGTGTTTCTTTTGAACCTCTCCCTTCTCAGCTCCTGGAGACCCCTCCACGGAGATTTCTATAGTTTTTAAAGAAAGAATATCATTTGCTGTTGTCTTTTTTCAGCACGGTTTTGCTTCCTCAACTTAACCTACGGCAGTGTGATCTCCTGGTGGTCACTTCTCCCTGAATCTAATATCTTTGGTCATACTTTGCTTCTTATAAAATCAGCGGGAATAGGCCGGGTATTTATTTATTTTTTACCAAGACTGGACACACTCCCCTTTTCCTCTGTCACAATTATACATTCTCTTTTTCCTCCAGATGACCAGCAATCCCAAATGGACATAGACTGCTCTCCTGAGCAGGTGGGCCCTCTTGAGAGCATCTGTGTAGAAGAGGCCACCTACTGTAGCAAGGTCGAGGGGCATCCTGAACAACCTTGTGAATCGGCAGCCGAACAGGGAAGCGTACCCAATTCTGGCGGACAGCTACGGGGAGAAGCGATGGAGCAGGATCCAGGTGACGCCCGCACAGAGGACGCCCCACAACTGTGCCGCGTGTGGATGGAGTTTCTAACCACCTCCGTGCCTGCTGTGGCGCCAGGAAACTCTGCCGAGCTGCCGCCTCGCGGGACGACAATCCCGCTCCAGCGTAATTTTGCCATGGGTGCGGAACGCCCTGTGGAGGAAATGCGGTTTGCAAAGGCCACTTGTGACGAGAACTGCGCGGACGTGCGCTGGCAGGTTGCGGCGCCAACTCTGTCACAGAGCACAAGGAGGATGCAGGACACTCAGCCGCCTCCCCTGGGAGTCCCCACCCAGGATAAAAAACGCTACTTCTGTGCTTGGTGCAAAGAACCATTCAAACTGCAGATTAATTTGGGAGTGCATTATAGGTATTGTCGTCAGAAGCAAACGCAGTACCCCAGCCTTCTCTTGAAAGCCCTCAAAGCTCCCCTTGGGCAGTTCATGGGCGGGTCAAGCAGCACTGGGGCCTCGGCGGCGCCTCTCCCCCTCCCACAAAAACCTGCCCCGTTCCCGCCGTCCAATGATGGCAGGGGGGCGTTTCATTTCAGACCATGGCAACCTCAAGCCCAACAGAGAATGGTAAAAAGCAAAGACATTTCTGATGCCACCCGGAATGCCGCCGAGACTCCACGCAGTTTGGCACCGACAAACTGTGCGATGAAGAAGCTGTGCCCCTGTCTGCAATGTGGGGAAAAATTTGTGTACAAGTGGCAACTCTCGGCTCACCTGCAATATTGCAGGAAGAACATGGATGGGAAGAAACAGCTGCCACCAAAGCCCCAGAATGTTGCCGCAAAGGGGCTCGCCTGCTGTGCCAAAACGCCAGAGCCTCGCGCTGAACCGGCTGTGCTTCCGAGCACTTCTAAAGACAAGGCGCTATATCCGTGCGAGAAATGCGGCAAGAATTTAAGCAAGTGTTACATATCCACGCATCAGGCGTTCCACGAGGGACAACGATACAAGTGCCTCTGGTGCGGGAAGATCTTCAACTTCCGGAGTGGGGCAGTGAGGCACAAGAAACAACACTACACGAACGACGAAGACATCAACTGTCCGAAATGCGGGAAGAGAGCTGGCGACCCAGAATGTTTCTGCATGATCAAAAAAATCATCGTCGCTTCCGATTCAGATAGTGGGGAAGAATCCGAGCCGGAGGGACCCAAGTAGCTGTTTGCAAAAGGCAGGCAGTTTTAGTATTTGTAAATAGGGGTTTAGAAATCGAGGTGCTACAAACGACTGGTGCGAATTCAAGTGATACGGCAACGGGGGGGGTTTCGAACGCAACGCCTGCGTCAGAGGGCGCCTGGCTCGGCTGACTGCACATCGGGAGCCCTATGCAAAATACGCTTGCTCCAGATGTTCCGAGAAACGCCTTTTTTTGTCAGCCCCTTGACACACACACTGGGGGGAAAAAACCACGTGAATTGTATAGACCGCTGTACACCAGGAAGACACTGTTGTGGGCCAGGCCTCTTTTGTGCGGATGGAATGAGGTTGTCTTTTGTTTGTGTCTCACTTGCACTCGGGACCCCCACGTAGCTTGATATGTTCTGCCTGCGGGGGCACCGGCTTGAGGATGGATAATAGCCATAATAATGTCCACCAGCAATTTTACTTTTGTGCCTTAGCTGGATCTTCAAAAATTCTGTGACAAATCTGGTACGATATAAAGAACGATGGACGGATCTATTTCACAAACGTCTTAAGACTGAGTTTTTCAACCCGGGTAGCTGTAAGATGGGTGGACTTCAACTCCCAGAATTCCCCTGCCAGCTATGAATCCTGGGAGTTGACGTCCACCTATCTTCCAGTGATCCAGTTGAGAAATGTTGCTCTAAGAAATCCAAAATCAGGGGCACCAAGGGGGTCTGGGACTGGACTCCAGCACAAGTGGACAAAATGACCTCTTTCTTTTTAACCCCAGCCCACCAGAATCCTCCTCCTATCCCCTCCCCAAAACCTATAGGACAGGCCTACTTTAAGGTACTCAACATTTTGTAGCTAATTTCGACTGATTACTGTAGTACAGTGCGTAAAAAAGTTGTAAAAATAAAAAGGCATTTTCATGGCAGACTTCAAAATAATGTTCTTTATTTTGGATGAATTGCAAGCGAAGAGAAGAACGTATGTTTGTTCACAGTTGTGGATGAATTTGAAATGCCAACTAATTGTAACGTAGATGTAATTGTCAATAAAAGCATAGCTGGAAGCCCTCTGCGTGTATGAATTCCAAATTCTAGCAATGTTAGTACAGGAAGTCCTCGACCTGCAACCAAGACGGAGCCCAAAATTTTAATTGCTAAGCCAGACGGTTTGAGTTTTGCCCTATTTTGTGAACTTCGCTTTGTTCATTCATTTCATTTATTGAATTTATAGGCCGCCCAATCCCAGAGGACATTTCTTACAGAAATGAAAAATATTAAAAAAGAATTAAAACAATAAGACACAACAAAATTAAGAAGAAAACACAACATGCACCCAATCAAAGGGGGGCTGGACCTCAATCAAGAGGTCAACAGCCCCCAGGCCTGCCGGAAAAGCCAGGTTTTAATAGCTTTACGGGAGGCCATGAGAGTGGGTAGGGCCCGGCTCTCTAGGGGTAGCTCATTCCATAGGGCCGGAGCAGCAACAGAGAAGGCCCTACTCCGAGGTGTCGCCAGCCGGCATTGTCCCGCTGAAGGCACCCGGAGAAGGCCTATCCTGTGCGATCTTATTGGTCTTAGGGAGGTATGTGGCAGAATACGGTCTCGCAGGGATCTGGGTCCTAGGCCATGTAAGGCTTTACAGGTGATAACCAGCACCTTGAAGCGTGTTCGGAGACCAATGGGAAGCCAGTGCAGCTCGCGGAGGATAGGTGTAACATGGGTGTACCTTGGTACACCCAATATCGCTCATGCGGCTGCATTCTCGACTAATTGTAGTCTCCGAACACTTTTCAGGGGCAGCCCCAAGTAGAGCGCATTACAGTAATCCAGTCTTGAAATGACGAGGGTCTGAGTGACTGTTTGAAGTGCCTCCCGGTCCAAATAGGGCCGCAACTGGTGCATCAGGCGAACCTGGGCAAAGCCCCCCCCCCTGGTCACAGCCGACAGGTGATGTTCCAAAGTCAGCTGTGGGTCCAGGAGGACCCCCAAGTTGCGGACCATCTCTGAGGGGAGCAAATTTTCTCCTCCCAGGCTTAAGGATGGACTAGCTGGACTGTCCTTAGGAGGCAACATCCACAGCCATTCAGACTTGTCAGGATTGAGTGCGAGTTTGTTCCCTCCCATCCAGACCCTAACAGCTTCCAGGCACTGGCACATCACTTCCACCGCTACGCTGAGTTGGCACGGGGCGGACAGATACAACTGAATGTCGTCCGCGTACTGGTGGTATTTAATCCCGTGCCGGCGAATGATCTCACCCAGTGGCTTCATGTAGATATTAAATAGGAGGGGGGACAAGACCGACCCCTGAGGGGCCTAGGAGTCCTCCCACCAACACCAACTGCGACCTGTCGGAGAGGCAAGAGGAGAACCACTGTAAAACTGTGCCTCCCACTCCCACCTCTTCCAGCCGTCGCAGAAGGATACCATGGTCGATGATATCGAAGGCCGCTGAGAGGTCAAGGAGCACAAGGACAGAGGAATGCCCTCTGTCCCTGGCCCCCCAGAGATCATCGGTCAGTGCGACTAAAGCGGTTTCGGTGGAGTAACCAGGCCTGAAACCAGACTGAAAAGGGTCTAGATAATCTGCTTCATCCAAGGTCCGTCGGAGTTGGAGGATCACCACCTTCTCAACAACCTTCCCTAAAAAAGGGAGGTTGGAGACCGGGCGATAGTTTTTAAAAATAGCTGGGTCCAGAGAAGGCTTCTTGAGGAGGGGTCTCACCACTGCCTCCTTCAGAGGTTGTGGAAAAGATCCCTCCCGCAAGGAGGCGTTTGTAATTCTCTGGAGCCAGCCTCGTGTTACCTCCCTGCTGGTCAAAACCAGCCAGGAGGGGCATGATCCAGTAAACAGGTGGAGGCACTCATCGCTCCCATGGCCTTGTCCACTTCATCAGGAGTGACAAGCTGGGACTCATTCCAGAAAGTCTGAACAAGACCCTCCCTCGGCATCTCTGCTGGTTCTGTCCAAATGGGAGTCCAGGTCTGTCCGAATCTGAGCGATTTTGTCTTGCCACCTGGTCCTTGAGTTGAGCTTACAGGACCTGTGACGTAGCGAGCCCTCCTTCCCCGGTAATGGCTAGCCCAGTAGCCCCCGTCGTACCTGCCCCTCCCCCGCGTGACCGGGATGCTCCGGCCCACCCCCATCCCCGAAGGCCCCTCTCCCTCTCCCATGGCCCACGCTCTTCCTGGCAGGCCGCATCTACCACTCATTCTAGGATGAGGGGTAGGCCTGGGCCCCCCTACCACTTCTGCTTATGCACTCAGTGGGGGAGGCACCAGGCCGCGCCCTCTCAGTCCTCTCAGATGCACTCTCAGTCACATACCACACTGTAGTCCATTAAAACATATAAAAATACAATAGTATAATAAAAAAAGATAGTTAAAATTAGGTGGGTTCATTTATCAAACAATCACACTATACACACTCCACACACAAAGGAATTGCGCAGATCTTTAAAAAAAAAAAAAAAACACCACTCAAGTGGATTCGTGCAGAAATGGCGGTCGGAAACCAATGATGATGAAATGGAGGGAGAGTTCCACAGTCCCTCTCCCTCTTTTAGGTCCGGAAATGGAAAAAGGGGTGGGTGGGTGTCACTGTTGTTAAGTGAATCACTGCGGTGACTCTGGGTCACTGCAACCGTCATAAATATGAACCAGTTGCCAAGCGTCCAAATTTTAAATGGTCACTAAGTGAAATGTTTGTATGTCGAGGACTATCTGTATTTGCTGGCTCCATGACTTTTCTTACAATAATTTATTTTTTAACCTACAAATGATAGTAATGCCCTAGAATCCTTGAGATCATTTAGTCTGACCCCACCCAGCTCAGAAATCAAGCGTTTTTTTGTTAGTTGACAGGCTGAGCTAAGAACTAGCTATCACTATGGAATGGATAACTAGAGAAACGGCATTCATACTTCTCATTCCAGGTGCAGGCAGTCCTCGACTTACGACCATCCATTTAATGACGGTTCAGTTACAGCAGCACTGAAAAGAGTGACTTGGAACTGTTTCTCACGTTGACATCCTCGTGGTCACATAATCAAAATTTGTTAATTAAATGATCCCTGTTTGATTTTATCTTTTTTTTGGCCATAGTTGTTAAGTGAATTTCAGGTCACTGAGAAAATCGAGATTTCCCCCATTGAGTTCGCTTGTACAAAGGTGGCTGGGAAGATCACAAAATGGCGATCAAAATACCCCAGAAAGCCGCCCCTGTCATAAATACATGCTATTGGTCAAGCTTCTGAATTTTGATCATGTGACCGACCGTGTGGATGGTACAGCAGTCATAAGTGTGAGGACCGGTTGTAACCCACTTTTTTTCCAATGGAGGAAAAAAGTTCACTAAATGAAGAATTATGAGGGGAAGAATGAACCTCTGTAGCGCCAAGTTTTTCTCAAAACACCCATTAAGAATTTATCCTGCTGTGGAGAGACACGGAACGGCAGATCTGTTTGAAGGGACACCTTTATCCACTGACACGCCTATCCATGTGTGCCCACCTATGCCATCTCTTCCCCTGTTTTATTTGACCGAGGTGATATTCACGGTGTCTTCACGGACTCTCGAAGACAAAATTACTAGATGTGCAAAATATGTCACACTTTGGCAATCTTTGAAATCGGCATACTTTTGGGGTACAACTGACCTTATTCTCCCTCGGCATAGTCCTCAACTTACGGCCACAATTTTCCCAAACTTCGACAGCTACGCAAGAGTGTTAAATGTGCTTTGCCCCATTTTGCGACCTTTCCACCGTTGTTAAATGTCTGTTAATCCTGGGCTTTGCAAGCACTTGCCCCACCTATCTGTTGCTCATCAACAACCTTTTGTGACGAGATGCGGACCCTCGGGGACGCCCTCTGCCCCGCCGGAAGATACCCTGAGGACCTCTGAGCCCAATACCCCTCTCTCCCCATCCACCATTCAGGAAAGATGCTTCCGCGAGGCACGATTCGGGTTTGCCAGGGTAGAACAGTGGGACATATTCGGATGACGGCTTGGGAAGCGGCATCTCAGGATTCAGACACAGACAAGGTGAGGTGAACTCCGGGCAGGTTTGTGAAGCAAGCTCCTGGCGAGAAGCTGCCCGTTCCTGCCGCAAACACCGCAACTCATCGCGGATCTCGGTGAGGACAGACAGGAGCTGCAGCTGGAGGTCCCTGTCTCTAGACTGCTCTTGCCGTTGTTGTTCTCGTTCCCCTTGCCACATGGCTAACTCCTGGTGGTAGAGCTGGTCCCACTGGTCTTCCATCTCCATTAAGCGATGGAGAGTGCTCCTGTAAGGTTCTCGGTGGTTTTCCCGCGGGTGGGAGCCCCCGATTCCCCACGGCAAGGAGTGTGAAGGAGATACCTCATCTCCGCAAGGCGATAAAGGAGGTGGAGACTCCTCCGTTACTTCTCCTGTGCCGAGCGGAGATATGGGTGGCTGCCCTTGCTGATCCTCGTACGGCTGCTTCTCCCACGCCGGACCCATCAGTCCCTGTGGGAAGGAGCCGAGATCAGTATTGGGGGGCCTTGACTCTTCTTCCTCTGCCTGGGGTCCCTGGACAGCACACCCACCATGACCCCACTCAGAGTGACCACCCGCCTGAGTAAGTGTGTCCTCTGGCTCAGATGTGAGCGATCCTTGCAAATTGCAGTGATCGAGAAGCATCGCCTGCTGGTTGGAGAACTCCTGGTTTTCCTCGGCCGAGAACCGTAGATCGAGACCATCATCCCCGTCTGGGCCTTCCTCCTCCTCCTCTTCGGAACTATAGGAAACCAGGGAGTAATTTCTCACTGGGGGAGACATAGTCGATGTTTCGGGAATCTGGACCTCTGGACCAGAGTCAGCTAGAGGAGAGAAGGAAACAAGGTTGATCGGCAGCTCCCATCCCAGGAGACGGTGAGTTCTAGTCCCACCTTAAGCATGAAAACTGGCTGGGTGACTTTGGGCCAATCACTCTATCTCAGCCAACCTGCCCCACAGGGCTGTTGTTGTGGGGGAAATCAGAGGGGTAAGTTGTGTTGGATTTGTTCACCAAAGGTCATTGTGAAAATAATGAAGGCGATACAGGAATAAAAAAACCAAATGTCTCTACTTTGGCCTCATGTTCTCTGAGTGTAACCTTCAACGATTGCTAAACAAACCGTTGTAAGTTGAGGACTGCCTCTAAGTATGTCATTATCATCACTTTCACCGATGTCTCTGTGTCAGATACAGTGGGGAGGGGGAGGCCAAGAAAAGAGGGCTGGATCGGGGTGAAATTCAGCAGGTTCTGCTACTGGTTCTGGAGAACCGGTAGCAGAAATGTTGAGTAGTTCGGAGAACCGGCAAATACCACCTCTGGCTGGCCGCAGTAGTGGGGAGGGAATGGGGATTTTGCAGTATCCTTCCCCTGCCACGCCCACCAAGCCACACCCACCAAGCCACACCATGCCCATCAAACCACGCCCACAGAAACAATAGTTAAAAAAAAAAATGAATTTCACCACTGGGCTGGATCCCAGCAAAGGGCCTGTAATAAGCAGAGGACCGGACTAAAACTCTAACCCTAACCCAAGCCTCACGCCATTAGCGGGCTGCGGCCTATCAGGAACTGGGCCACCTGCATTTGTGCAGCTGCATGCGCACGTGTGGGCAAGGCGCATACATGCATATACCTGCCCACCGTTCATGCGAGTTGATCTGCATGCAGAGGCCCACCAGACTAACACTTATGTGGCCCAGTTTCCATCTCTCCCCCCCCCTCCCCCAGTCAGATCGCCAAGCCACAAAGATTGGGGCCCGCCGGGCTAGATGACCTCTGAGATCCCCTTCAAACACTATGAAAAGGGCGGCATACAAATAAATTAAACATAAACATGATCCTAGAACAGTAGCCTCACTTTCGCTGGTGGGACAGTCTAGGCAGCATCCAGTTGCCTTGGAGGACTTACCAGAGCTCCCCTGCTCTTCACCTCTGCTGTAGTCTCCAATTAGTGACGGCTCCGGACTGTGGAGGCTCAGGTGGGGTCCGCCAAACCCCTCCATTTCTGGCTGAGTGGACGGCTCCCCGCTGGAGTTGATATAAATACCGGAGTGGCTGGATGCCGGCTCCATGGGCCCAAGCTTTCGTTGGGAGGTTACCGGGAAGTAAATCTCTGTGAAACAAGATAGCAATAGCAATAGCAGTAGACTTATATACCGCTTCATAGGGCTTTCAGCCCTCTCTAAGCGGTTTACAGAGAGTCAGCATATTGCCCCCAACAATCCGGGTCCTCATTTTACCCACCTCGGAAGGATGGAAGGCTGAGTCAACCCTGAGCCGGTGAGATTTGAACCGCTGAACTGCTGATCTAGCAGTAGCCTGCAGTGCTGCATTTAACCACTGTGCCACCTTGGCACCCCGTGTTTGTGATTTTAGGGGTATCCACCATTTCTCGGCCCCCCCCCCCCCCCCCGGTTTCCCCACCACCACTGTTATTTTGCAACAACCGCCACATTATTTATCTCTTGCGAACTTCTCATCCGCCTACAATCTGAGCGTCTTGCAACGCAGGGAGACCTCGACCGTCATCGCCAGCAGAATCTCCACGGTTAAGCAAGGCAGTCATTGAGGGAGGCGCGCCCAACATTACACGCCTCTTTCTTTGTCCGTGGTCGTAAAGTGGATCGCTGCATGTGTTAAAGCGAATTGTGCGGCCGTTAAGGGAATCCAGCTTCCTCTATTAGGGTTTGCTGGGTGGAGGCCGGCTGGGAAGGTCGAAAATGGGGATCACGTGACTCCTGGATGATGCAACAAGGGGCAGGCCCACCAATGTTATGACGATTTGTTTAGTGACAGTTTTCACTCTCTCACATCTACCTATCACCTATCTCTCTCTCTCTATTCATCTACATCTATCTATCTATCTATCTATCTATCTATCTATCTATCTATCTATCTATCTATCATCTATCTATCATCTATCTATCTATCATCTCTCTATCTATCTACTATATCTATCTATCATCTCTCTCTCTCTCATCTATCTATGTACTATATCTATCTATCTATCTATCTATCTATCTATCTATCTATCTATCATCTATCTATCTCTATCTATCATCTCTCTATCTACTATATCTATCTATCTATCTATCTATCTATCTATCTATCTATCTATCTATCTATCTATCTATCTATATCTCTCTGTATATCTCTCTGTATCTATCTATCTATCTATCTATCTATCTATCTATCTATCTATCTATCTATCTATCTATCTATCTATCTATATCTCTATCTATCTATCTATCATCTATCTATCTATCTATCATCTATCTATCTGTATCTCTCTGTATATCTATCTATCTATCTATCTATCTATCTATCTATCTATCTATCTATCTATCTATCTATATCTCTCTGTATCTATCTACCTACCTACCTATCTATCTGTATCTATCTGTATCTATCTGTATCTATCTATCTATCTATCTATCTATCTATCTATCTATCTATCTATCTATCTATCTACCTACCTACCTACCTACCTACCTACCTACCTACCTACCTACCTACCTACCTATCATCTATCTTCTATATCTATCTATGTATCTATCTATGTATCTATCTATGTATCTATCTATGTATCTATCTATGTATCTATCTATGTATCTATCTATCTATCTATCTATCTATCATCTATCTATCTATCTATCTATCTATCTATCTATCTATCATCTATCTATCTACCTACCTACCTACCTACCTATCATCTATCTTCTATATCTATCTATGTATCTATCTATGTATCTATCTATGTATCTATCTATGTATCTATGTATCTATCTATCTATCTATCTATCTATCTATCTATCTATCTATCTATCTATCTACCTACCTACCTACCTACCTACCTACCTATCATCTATCTTCTATATCTATCTATGTATCTATCTATGTATCTATCTATGTATCTATCTATGTATCTATGTATGTATCTATCTATCTATCTATCTATCTATCTATCTATCTATCTATCTATCTATCTATCTATCTATCTATCTATCTATCTATCATCTATCTATCTACCGTATATTTCAGAGTATAAGATGCACCAAGGTTTTGAAGAGGCAAATTAAAAAAAAAAAGTTTTTGCACTCTGCAAACCTCCCGAAAACAGCCTGTTTTTCACAAAAACGGGCCCATTTAAAAAACAAACAAACAAAAAAAAAAAACAGGGCATGAATAGCCCTTAGGAGGCTTGTAGAGTGTTCCTGGGGGGGGGGGGGGGGCAAAAACGAGCAAAAAATGTTTTTTTGTCAAAAAAAGTGCATTAGGAAGCTTAGAGTGCTCCTAGGTGCTGGGGGGGGGGGAGCAAAATTGAGAAAAAAACAAGCCCATTTTTTGCTCAATTCTGCCCTCCCCAGCCCCCAGGAGCTATCTGAAAGCCTCCTACAAGCTATGCACAGCCATTTTAGCAAAGGGGAGGGGGTTTCAGGAGGCAAAAAAATGCTGCATTCAGTGTATAAGATGCACTGTCAGCCTCTGCTTTGCTGCTGCTTCGGCTGCCATTGAAACGGGGAGGGGGGGCATGGTATTTGGGAGGGGAATCATGATGTGCAGGAGGAAGATTCTAGACGCTGACCTAACCACCTTACTGCGCATGTGTGGAGGAAGGGAGTTTCCTGCCAAGGTTAACTGTCCGGCATTCCATCCTGGTGATGACTTTTGAAGTTATCTCCCACCTGACAGTTGGGTGCATTGTAATTGGACTATGGACTGGGGTGCCAAGGGGAGGGGGTTGAACTATACATGATATTATTCGCTTTTCGCGCCTAATTAACCAGAATCGGCTTAGCTTTGCTACCGTTTATAATTAGTAAAAGTACACTTGATTTCAAACAAATGGAGTGGTTTCTTTCCCGATTATTAAATTAAGTTGCAGCTGACACGCACCCAGATTTTCAGCCTTTTTTTTAAGGGAAAAATGTGCATCTTATACTCCAAAAAATATGGTCTCTCTCTCTCCCTCTCTCTATCATCCCTTCCCTCCTATTATCCATCCATCTCTCGTCTATCTATCTGTCTGTCTGCCTGCCTGCCTGCCTGACTGCCTATCTATCCATCTATCTATATCCATCTATCTATCTATCTATCTATATCTATCTATCTATCTATCTATCTATCTATCTATCTATCTATCTATCTATCTATCTATCTATCTATCTATCTTCTATCTATCTCTCTATCTATCTATCTATCTGTCTGTATCTGTCTGTATCTGTCTGTATCTGTCTGTATCTCTCTCTCTCTCTCTCTCTCTCTCTCTCTATCATCTATCATCTATCTATATCTATCTATCTATGTATCTATCTATCTATCTATCTATCATCTATCTATCTATCTATCTATCTATCTATCTATCTATCTATCTCTCTATCTCTCTATATCTATCTGTCTGTCTGTATCTGTCTGTATCTGTCTGTATCTGTCTGTATCTCTCTCTCTCTCTCTCTCTCTCTCTCTCTCTCTCTCTATCTATCTATCTGTCTGTATCTACCTACCTACCTACCTACCTCTCTGTATCTCTCTCTCTCTATCATCTATCTATCCATCTCTCTATCTCTCTATCTATCTATCTACCTACCTACCTACCTACCTCTCTGTATCTCTCTCTCTCTATCATCTATCTATCCATCTCTCTATCTCTCTATCTCTCTATCTATCTATCTATCTATCTATCTATCTATCCATCTCTCTCTCTCTATCATCTATCTATCTATCCATCCATCCATCCATCCATCCTTCTCTCCATCTATCTCTCTATCCATCCATCCATCTATCATCTCTCTCCCTCCCTCCCTCCCTCCCTCTCATCTAGTGTTATTCGCATTTAACGACTGTTGCAGCATCCCCAGAGTCAGGTGATCAAAATTCAGATGCTTGGCAACTGGCATGTACTTAAAGACGGTTGCTGTGTCCTGGGGTCACGTGATCCCTTTTGTGACCATCAGACACGCCAAGTCAGTGGGGAAGCCAGATTCACTTCACAACGATCACTGGACAATTAACAACTAACTGAATAACTGCAGGGATTCATTTAACAACGGTGGCAAGAAAGGTTCCGGAAGGGGACAAAACTCACTTAACCACCGGTCTCATTTAGCAACAATTGTTGGGCTCAATTGCGGTTGTAAGTTGAGGACAACTATCTGCTTATCCCTCTTCGTTCCCTTTTTCACAGCTTTCTGCCTCAGCTAAAATCAAGGAAATGACATTTCCTCCCACTTTTCTTAATTGAAACTGAAACAAAAAGGACTCCCAATATTTCCACACACTTCTCAGGGGTTCTCCCCCCCCCCCCGAGGCCCAGCAGTTCCCCCTCACTGAAACTGCCTTGGACAGTCACCCCTTGCGGATGCTGTAATCCCTTGGGGGGGGGGTGGACTAGATGACCTCAGGGAACACTTCCCATTCTAGGATTCTCAAAAGCAGTTGCTAGTGGAATGGCTAATCCAGGATGCGGAAGGCATTCACTGCACGAGGATGGGCACTAGAGAGTGACATTGAACTCTGCCAAGGAAGGGGTCAGACTAGATGACCTCAAGGGCCCCTTCAAAGTCGATTTGATTCCTTAACTATCTGGATCCTAGCATCTCAAGTTTGGCAGCTTGGAGAGGTGTGGACTTCAACTCCCAGGATCCCCAACCAGCCAGGATGTTTTAAGAGGGACGGACTTCCATTCCCAGGATCCCCAACCAGCATGCTTTAACAGGACTTCCATTCCCAGAATCCCCCAGTCCAGATACTGACTGAGAATTCTGGGAGACCTTTCTGAAATGGAGCTCTCAATTTTTAAGGCCCAAATCTTCCCCACTCACCGGGGTCCAGGACGATGTCCGGTTCCGGATCATGGGTGGGCTGAAGGAACGTGGAAGCCACCATCTTCTCCAGGGGTGTCAACCGTTGCCCGTAGGGGGTTCCGGCCAGGGGCTCCTTGGTGGTGATCTTCTTCTTGACATCCAGCCGCAGATCCCGCCATTTGTGCTTCAGGTCGTCAACCGAGCGCTCAGTGTAGCCGAGAAAGTTGACGTGGCTTTGAATTTGGCTCCAGAGCTGCTTGCGGCGTATGGGGTGCGCCCGGAACGTATCCGTGCCGTACAAGGCACCAAAATACCGGACCACATTCCAGACCAGGGCCTCCGTTTCATCGTTGGAGAAGTTCGCTTTCCGTTTGCGTCCAGGGGCAGCGTCCAGGGATGCCGCGGACGAAGTGGACGGGGAAGGGTCAAACTGGACGCCCCATTGCTCGCTCGCCACGGCTGAGGGAAACATGGAGTCCTGGGCTGAAACGGTTTGCATGGAGGATCGTGAAAATTCAGGTGGAGGAAAGAGTGGGGTGGGGGTTTAAGGCTTGGGTGACCATGTGGATTCGGCGGTCCGTGCGGTGTTTTCTGACTTGCGGCCGACTAAAGTTGTGGCCCAAGGTTGCGCAGTGTCATCTCGAGGACGTCTAGCAAAACGCGGAGGGGGGGGGGGAGGAAAAAGAATGACAAACTTTCAAAAAGATGTTGTCTGCATTGCAAGCCCTCATTTAGTGACCGTTCAAAGTTACAACCGCCCTGAAAAAAGTGATTTTCGAACAGATGTGCGTACGTTGTAGCAGCCCCGGGTCACACGATCCAGACTCAGGTCCCACGGGGGTCATGGGATCCTTTTTTTGTGGCCTTCCGACTAGCATGGGGGAAAACCGGTGATTCTGATTCACTTAACAACAGTAGCAAAAATGGTTGCAAAACAGGGCAAATCTCGGTTAACAACTGCCTTGCTTAGCCACAGAAATTTCGGGCTGAATTGCAGTCCTATGTCAAGGATTACGTACACATCACTGAAGGGATGGAAGTTCCTTGCACTCTACATGGGGCTGCCCTTGAAGAGTGTTCGGAGACTACAGTTGGTCCAGAATGCAGCCGCGCGAGCGATATCGGGTGTACCTCGGTACACCCATGTTACACCTATCCTCCGCGAGCTGCACTGGCTCCCCATTGGTCTCTGAACGCGCTTCAAGGTGCTGGTCGTTACTTTTAAAGCCCTACATGGCTTAGGACCTGGATATTTGCGGGACCGCCTCCTGCCACATACCTCCCAACGACCCGTAAGATCTCACAGGCTGGGCCTCCTCCCGGTGCCGTCGACCGGACAATTTCTCTGTAGGGGCTCCGGCTCTGTGAAATGATCTGCCCGCAGAGATCATTCCACAGAGATATCTGAGAGACCGCCTCCTGCTGCATACCTCCCAACGGCCGATAAGAACTCACAGGCTAGGCCTCCTCCAGGTGCCGTCGACCGGACAATGCCGGCTGGCGACCACTTGGGGGAGAGCCTTTTCTGTAGCTGCTCCGGCTCCGTGGAACGATCTGCCCGCAGAGATCCGGACCCTTCCCACCCTCGCGGCCTTCCAAAAAGCCACCAAAATCTGGCTGTTCCGGCAGGCCTGGTTTTGTTGATCTATAAATTAGGTCCAACCCCCAGCTAAGCTGAATGTATGTTGTGTTTTTAAACTGTTTTTCGTTTCTCTCCCCTAATTGTTATTTTTGTTTTTTCTCGCATTTGTAAGCCGCCCGGAGTCCTCCGGGATTGGGCAGCATATAAGATCATTAAATTACGAATTAATTACTGTCCAATTGGGGTCGTAAGTCGAGAACTATCTGTAACTATTAAAAAAATTTTTTTTCACCTGGGGAACCTAGGAAAAACAATAAATAAATCCTGATTATTTTAGGTCTTAAGTTACAGCTCCAAGGAAAAGGGTTAAGGCTAGAACTAATAAGCAGGGGGGTCAGCCTAGATGACCTCTAGGGTCCCCCCTCTAAAGAGAATTCTAATTGATGGGATCTTGAGAACAATAGTCTAAGGCAGCTGAACAATCTCTGTTAGGGGATGCTCACCTCAGTTATGGGGGTGGGCTGGGGCGTAATAAGCTTAAAAATCGATGCACAGATAGTTCTTGACTTACAACTATTCATTTAGTGTCCGTTCGAAGGTACAGCACTGAAAAAAATGTGGCTCATGGCTGGTTCTTGTGGCAGCATCCTTTGGTCACATGATTGGCCTTTGCAATCTTCCCACCTGGCTTCTGACAAGTGAACTCAATGGCGGGGATGCTGGATTCATTTAACAGCCGGCTGCATGATCCACTTAATAACCACGGCAGAAAGTCATAAAACTGGGCAAAGACCAACTTAGCTATCACTTGGCTTAACGAATGACATTGTTTGCTATTAGGAGAGTGCTGGGTTACATAGGTTGGAGATGTGTGGACTTCAACTCCCAGAATCCTCTCCCAGCCAGGGGGGATTCTGGGAGTTGTGGTCCACACATCTCCCAAAGAGGAGAAACACTGCGTTAGGAACATTTTGGCTCTTTTTTAATCTCCCAAAATCATGAAATTATTTTAATTGTTTGGCTTCTCATTGCAAATTCCAGATTGCATGCCTCGAAGCTTTAAAGCATCAAATATAAAATTATATATAAAATAACAGTTTTTTAAATGCAATTCAAGCTTTATTTTAAGCGCTTTTCCCCAAACCATCCGGGTTTTTTTTGCAAGGGTAACGATGAAAGGGAAAAAAAAACAACGAGGAGAAATCTATTCGAAACGAACCGGGAAGATGCATTTCCACGCGAATTCCTCATCTTGGGGACACAGGACCCTTCCCCACGATCCCCATTCCCTCCCTCTTTTTCACAGGATCCGAAAAAAACACCCATCTCCGGCCTGATTCCCAACGCCAAAGGGGGAGGGAATCTTCCACACGCTTGCACACGCGCTGACCCGCATTCCGGGCGCATGCCTGCGGGTAGCACGTGTGAAAGCGCCGGATCCGTTTCCGGCCTGCCCCGCTCGCGGGAATACAGCGACCGGGTTTTGCCTCGAGCGATGCGAGAATTTCCCGGCTCTGGCCTCATTGCAAAACTCATTGCGGAGGAAGATGGGGCGTCTTGCACCCCCCAAATTAAGAATGGGGTGAATTGGGACGCAACCCGAAGCTAGCCGAAGGGTGCATTGCAGCCCCGCTCCACCTTCCGCTTCGGGACCCCCAAAGCCCCCCACCCAAGGACAAAGGACCCTCGCCATGCAAACGGGGAAGGGCGGGTTGCAAATGCGCCCGCTGATCTCCGGAGCAAGGACGGCGGCGCTCCCAGCCCGGGCAGCGCGCACCTCCGTGCAAAACGCGGGGATGGTTGCAAAGGTGAAGGGGAGCCCCCTTCGCACACTCCCAAAGCGGGTGGGGGGCGCGGAGATCTGCCCCACCCTTCCGGCCAGAAGAATACCTGGCGTCCGAGCGCGCCTTACCTGCTGAGGCTGGGCTGGTAGTCCCGCTCTGGCTGGGTCGGCAGCAACAACGGGGGCTGAATGGCTGCGGGTCCCGCCCGGCGACGAAGAGGAGGCCCCAGCCGGCTACCCGCCCCCCGGCCCTGCCCTCCGTCTGCTGGAGCCCACGGGGGGGGTGGCGCTCCTGCGCGCCTCTTGCAAGGGCCGTGCACGGGGTGGGCTACTCAGCTGGGTTTTTGCAAGAACCCCCAACTTTCTCCCCAAGTTTTTGCACTCCGACAAAAGGGTGTCCGCGCTCAGACTCTGGTCCAGAGGGGGTGGGCGGG
The DNA here is from genome assembly GCF_009769535.1 of Thamnophis elegans. Taxonomy (NCBI): domain Eukaryota; kingdom Metazoa; phylum Chordata; class Lepidosauria; order Squamata; family Natricidae; genus Thamnophis; species Thamnophis elegans. The sequence goes on from NC_045558.1 coordinate 2,632,713, forward strand.
TGGGCGGGTGGGTTCGTGGCTGGAGAGAAGGAAGAAGAGAAAGAAAAGAGGGGAGGAAAGAAAGAGGGGGAAGAGACAGGAAGAAAGAAGATAAATGAAAAGAAGGAAGAAGAAAGGATAAGAAAAAAAATAGAGGAGGAAAGTAGAACAGAAAGAAAGAAAAGGGAAGGAGAAGAGAAAGGAAAAGAGAAAAGGGAGAAGAGAGGAGAGAAAACTGAAAGAAGGGAAAGGAAGAGGAAAGATGAAAAGAGAATAGAAAATAAGAGAAGGAGGGGAGGAAAGAAAAGGAAGAGAAGAGAAAGTAGAAGAGAAGGAAGGAAAAGCAGAGGATGGAGAAGGAAGGAGGAAAGGAAACGAAAGAAGGAAGCAGAAGAGAAAAGAAGAGCAGAATCCTTCCTTGCTAAGTTTCATTTCATTTTATTTGGCTATATATCCATCCTATCCATTCCGGGGTGCTTTTTTTCGAGAAAACAACATAGAAAATCTTTAAAAAGTGAATTCAGAACCTTTGCAAAAGTTCCCCTTTATTTTTCTAAATCCGCGGTGATTTTCCATGGAAGCGCAGAATTAATAAAAGCGTTTAAATTAATTTAAAAAAAAAAATCTGGTGAAACAGAGGAAAAAAATAAAATAAAATTGTAAGGATGTGGAAAGGGCTTGATTGTCCTTGAAACTGTCAGCTGTAAAAAAAAGTGGATGGTTTCAGTGAATTGTTCACTGTCGGCGCCATATTAATAAATCCAGTAATCTCACCTCTAGGCTTCATTACTGCAATGCGCTTTACTTGGGGCTGCCCCTGAATAGCAGTTAGACTTATATACCTCTTCATAGGGCTTTCAGCCCTCTCTAAGCGGTTTACAGAGTCAGCATATTGCCCCCAACAACAATCCGGGTCCTCATTTTACCCACCTCGGAAGGATGGAAGGCTGAGTCAACCTTGAGCCGGTGAGATTTGAACAGCCGAACTGCTGAACTGCAGTCAGCTGAAGTAGCCTGCAGTGCTGCATTTAACCACTGCGCCACCTCGGCTCTGAAGAGTGTTTGGAGACTACAATTGGTCCAGAACGCAGCCGCGCGAGCGATAATCGGGTGTACCTCGGTACACCCATGTTACACCTATCCTCCGCGAGCTGCACTGGCTTCCCATCGGTCTCCGAATGCGCTTCAAGGTGTTGGTCATTACCTTTAAAGCCCTACATGGCTTGGGACCTGGATATCTGCGGGACCGCCTCCTGCCACATACCTCCCAACGACCCATAAGATCCCACAGGCTGGGCCTCCTCCAGGTACCGTCGACCGGACAATTTCTCTGTAGCTGCTCTGGCCCCGTGGAATGATCTCCCCGCAGAGATCTGGACCCTTCCCACTCTCGGCCTTCCGGAAAGCCACTAAAACTTGGCTGTTCCGGCAGGCCTGGGGCTGTTGACCCCAAAATATGGTCCAGAATGGAGTGCATGGCGTGTTTTTAAATGTATCTTTTCTTTCCTTCCCTTCTTTTGATTTATTTGTATCGTTAGCTGCCCGGAGTCCTAAGGGATTGGGTGGCAAAGAAATGTTATTAAACTTTGAAACTTTTGGGGCTCCAAACAGAGAGTTTAATAACACAAGGATCAGTTCTTGTCCTTTGACTGAAAGGAGGTTTAAAATTTGGGGGAAAGTGAATTTTATTCCTGACCCCTTACAATGGTGCTTCTCAACTTTGGACTCTTTAATCTAGAAGGCTGGACTTCAATTCCCAGAATTCCCCAGCCAGCATGAGAGGGGACCCCTAACCCCCATCCTGTTCTCGTTTTAATTGGCTTCGGTTCTGAGCGGGAGGCATTTCGAAACGACATTCCAGTTTCAAAGATGGCCGCTGCCGGATCAGCAAAAGCCCAGCTTTGCAAGAAGCCGAAAAGGACTTTCTTAAAGACGATGTGGACATTTTTAGTAAGGGCATTTTTATTTTGCATTAAATCTGGAGTCCTGAAAGTATGGCCCCTGGGCCTGATACGTGCAATGAACGCTTGTGTTGCTGCAGAGAGTCTCCCCCTTTGGGGTCTTTTTGTGTGGGTCAGAGGGGGGCAGAAATCCCAACTTGGGGTCTGCTTCGGCCTCCTGGTGCCGGGATTTGGGTGAAGAGCTGGAGGGCCTCGTTCCAGTGGGACTGCATCATGGCCTGGAACTGGCTGACCATCTTAGCCCACTAAGCCTCCAGGCACCAGCACCTGGCCCTGAACTCCTACAGGTCTTCCCTCTGCTTGGAAAGCCCATGCTCCTAGTCCTCAGTGAGGTGCTTCTGCTGAGCCTCCTTCTCGGCCAGATCCAATTTGAACTGAGCTGTTTTGCCAACCCTTTCTCACGGTGGCTGCTTAGCTCCACCAATGGCTTCCTGTTGGGGCCCTAAGAAGCCTGGGTGGGGTAGGGGGGTGGGAGGGGAGAGGGCGGGCAAGGAGTGGCGAGTAGAGGCTAGCCCCTCAACATGAGTGACATTGAGTTGGGCACGCCCACCCAGCCGGTTATTAGGCAGGTCATATTATTGGTCCGCGGGATTTAAAATTGTGAATTTAGTGCTCCCTGAGGTCCGAAAGGTTGGTGACCTGTGGACTAGAAGACCTTTTAAGATCCCTTCCAACCCTATGATTATATTCCTATTCATTATTGAAAGGAATTGTAGACCAGAAAGTTTCTGCTCAAGTAGGAATCCGATCAGCTGGAGGACTTGAAGTCCATTACCTTGGCTGGGGAATTCTGGGAGTTGAAGTCCACACAGGCTGGATGTAGGATTTGGAAAGCTGAAATATAATGTATGCGTGTCCAGGGAATTCTGAGAGTTGAAGTCTTAAAAGTCGGCAAGATTGAAAGACACTTATCCAACGCCGCGGGGATCTTCTACCACATGTGGTGAGCATGTCCCAAAGCTAGGGAGTAGTGGATAAAAATCCAGAAATGGTTGGAGGGAAGTAACGGAACCAAAAATTGATACGAAACCAGAGCTCTTCCTTCTGGGAATAACAAAAGGAAATATAAGTAAAGAAATTCAATATGTTATGCTCCACATAACAATCGCAGCCAGAATTACATTCGCCCAAAACTGGAAACAAAAAAAACATCCCCTCAAGCGCAGAGATCATTAAAAAGGTGCTAGAATGCGTGGAAATGGATAAATTAACAATGGAAATAAGGGATAGAGAGGAAACAGTATTATAAGACATGGAATAGGTGGTATATAACTGGCTAGAAAAGAGATGTAAAATTAATGCATAATGAAAGTATAACAAAAGGAAATTGTATATATTTAGAAAGTAACAGAGATGTAATTGTTGTATATATTATAAAAATGACTAAATATGAAATAAAGAGGTATACGTATAAGACAATAGGCCTTAGAATGGAAAATTCAAAATTAGCGGGGTGGGGGGGAATACCGATAACGGGAAGCTGTAAAAGTATAACTGTGATTTTAATGTTTTAAAAAATGTTGAATAAAAAATATTTTAAAAAGAAATGGGCGCCAGTCTTATAACAACAGGGACTAGCGTTTTAAGGAAGCCGGTTTGCCTTTTTTTTCCTTTCAAAATCTATAAATCAGGTATGTTCCTTGGTAAGCTTGGTTAAAATGCCTATGTTTAAGCTAGGTATAAGCTTTAAGAAAACGGCTAGAGTTGTCGGAAAAGTCGCTACACGTGTTTATCTCGAACTTCGATAAACTTTTTCAACCAAAGTCGTAGTAATGACATAGAGCTGCCACCAGAGGGCAGCAAACGCTCCCTCTAGGACCAGTGCCTTTCCCCACAGTTCAACTCTGAACTCTAAAATATTCTTTTCTTCCAAAATGACATTTGCTATTCATCACTTATCATTGGCTCCTCTAAGAAGAGAAAAGGCTGCCGGATTTTATGATCGAGGTGAACTGTTTATCTGGGTGATTGTTTTGCAATATTATATTAATTATGGTTTTTAAGAAGGCAGTCTTAAAAACAGACAGTCACTTGTCTGAAATGGGTAGAGCAGAATCTGCAAAGTGGGCCACTTTGTGGACTTCAACTCCCAGAATTCCCCAGCCAGCCATGCAGCATCCCCATTGACACGTGATCAAAACTCAGGTGCTTGGCCACCGACTCGTATTTATGACGGTCGCAGTGTTCCTGGTTTCACGCGACCCCCTCTTGCGACCTCCCAACCGGTAGACGGGAAAGTCTGATTTGCTTAACAACCATGTGTTGTTAACAACTGCCAGGATTCAGTTAACAACGGTGGCAAGAACGGCCATCTAATGGGGTGACACTCACTTAACAAAGGCCTCACTTAGCAACAGGTTGGGTCAATTGTGGTTGTAAGTTGAGGACTGCGTGTATTTGAACATGGATGGGTCAGAGATAATGAGCTGATTGTGGTGATTTTTTTGATAGGTTAAAAAACTGAATAAAATGCAATAACAGATTTATTAACAAAGTTCAAAACATTTGAACTTTTAACTCTGCTGATATTTAACAAGGTCACTATTATTATTTTTTTCATATACACAATAGATGGCAGGTCAAATCGGGTTGCAAATCGATCTAGAAGTTTATACATTTTGAACCCGTTTTGAAATAATATTGTTATTGTTGATTCAATATTCAACCAAGGGAGATAATGTGTGTTTCTGTTTCTTGTCCTTTTAATTCGTATTTTTTTTCCCCATGCTTGTGCTAGTTTTGTTTTGCTTCTGCCTCATATTTTTCCCTCTTTGGATTTTAATCTTTCGAATAAGATCAAAATTAAAAGTCAAAAAAATAATCCAAGGGCTGGAAGAGATCTTGGGGATCCTCTAATCCAACCTTGTCCAAACCTACCTGTACAGGTAGCCCTTGGCTTAACGACCAGTATTGAGCCCCCAATTCTTGTTGCCAAGTGAGACGTTGGTCGTGAATTTTGCCCCATTTTACGACCTTTCCCGCCACCGTTGCTAAGTGAACCACTGCCGGTTAGTGACGAGGTTGTTAAGTGAATCTGAGCTTCCCCGGTGACGTTTGCTCTACAGAAGGTTGCAAAAGGGGGGTCACGTGACCCTGGGATGCTGCGACGGTCATAAATACGAGTCAGTGGCCAAGAGTGTGAATTTTGATCACATGGCCACAGCGAGGCTGCAACAGTCATTAAGTGTGAAAAAAATGTCCATTTTTTCCCAGTGCCGTTGTAACTTTGAAAGGTCACTGAATGAACTGTTGTAACTTGAGCGCTACCTGTAACCCCATGGATTATAACAGGCCAGCTTGGTGGCTTCCGCAGAACATTAAAAACAAATAAAATACGGCGTTGCTGTTAAAGACACAATGCTGATAAAACTATAAGCGATAGTTCTAAATCAATGTTTCTCAACCTTGGTCACTTGAAGATGTCTGGACTTCAACTCCCAGAATTCCCCAGCCAGCGAATTTCGCTGGCTGGGGAATTCTGGGGAGTTGAAGTCCAGACATCTTCAAGTGGCCAAGGTTGAGAAACACTGTTCTAAATAAAGGATGAAAAGGGATCGAAACATCGATTAAATAATGAACCGCTGGTTTGCAGAATCTCAGAGTTGGGAGGGATCTGGGAGCAGCGTTCCGATGTCTCAGGGGCAGCAGCCCCCCCCCCAAAGAAAGAAGGGGCTCTCCGCCTGTTCCCCAAAGCAGCTGGAGGCAGGACAGGAAGCAATGGATGGAAATTAACCACGGGTTGTGCACCAGTAACGCACCTTCCTGGACCGACAATCCCTACTCACAGTCAGCGGGGTCCTAAGTCCAGTGATGGCTAACCTTTTTTGCCTGGGGTGCCAAAAGCACACTGGCGCGCTATCACACTCACCCACGTCCCCACCCCCATAGTTTAATGCCCCCCCGCACATGTACGTGTGACACCCCACCCACCTCTGCTGCCCCACGCATGCACCCACCGCTTTCTTGGAGACTGGGGAGGGCGAAAACAGCCTCCCCCCCCCGGGGCCCTCCGGAGACCGGAAACGGCCCGTTACTGGACTTTTCAGACCAGTAGGTCTGTTTTTAGCGGTTCACCGACAAAAGGGCGAACGACAAAACTGCGCCCAACTAAACCACGGTGTCAAAACCGCGTGTTCTAAAGCGCTCCAACGAATGAGCGCTGAATCGCGGCGACAACAGCGCGGCGACAGAAGCGCGCTGTAAAACTAAATCTAAGCCTAAACCTAAACCTAACCTTAAACGTAACGCTAACCCTAACCGTAACCGTAACCCTAAACCTAACCCTGAACCTAAACCTTACCTTAAGTTAAATCGCTGTCGCCGCGCTGTTGTAAAGCGCCCTTCTGTCTCTGCGCTGTTGTCTCCGCGCTGTTGTCGCCGTGCTGTTGTCAGCGCGTTGATGATGTCGCAGTTTTAGCGACACAGTTTAGTCGAGCACAGTTTTGTCGTTTGCCCTTTTGTCGGGTCACGGTTTTTAGCCTTCCCCTGGCTCCGGAGGCTTTCTTGGAGCCTGGAGAGGGCGAAAAATAGCCCAACATGCAAACCGGGAGTCCGTTCCTGAACTTCTGGTTTATGCATTGGGCGGTTTTTCGCCCTCTGGAGTCTTCAGGAAAGCCTCCGGAGGAGGTAAAATGGCTGAAAATCGCGGCCCAAAATTTCATTTCATTCATTCATTTCTTTTATTATATTTATATGCTGTCGTTTTCCCCCGAAGGGGACTCAGGGCGGCTAACAAATCAAATCAGGGAAGGGGGGGGGGTACAGACAAAAAATAAAAAATAAACGATACATAACAATACATAATTTAAAAACACACAACAGTCATACCATTCAAGACGGGGGCAACAGCTCTTTAGCCCCAGGCCTGTCAGAACAGCCAGGTTTTAACGGCTTTGCGGAAGGCCTGGAGGGTGGTGAGGGTTTGAATCTCCACGGGGAGTTCGTTCCAGAGGGTCGGAGCAGCCACAGAGAAGGCCCTCCTCCGGGTGGTCGCCAGTCGACACTGGCCGGCGGATGGAATTCGGAGGAGGCCTAATCTGTGGGATCTAATCTGTCTAGCGGAGGTGATTGGCAGCAGGCGGTCTCTCAAGTACCCAGGTCCAATACCATGAAGGGCTTTATAAGTGACGACTTAGCTAGTCAGTGCATGCATGTGTGATGGAGCTGACGGGGCAACACCTTGCTTGCCCTCAAAAATGGCTCTGCGTGTCACCTGTGCCACGCATGCCAAGAGGTTCCCCGTCATGGCCCTAGGCACTTCCCATCTTGACTATTGCAACGTGCTCTACATGGGGCTGCCTTTGAAGAGCATCCGGAAGCTCCAGTGGGTGCAAAATGCAATGGGCCGCATGGTTTTGTGAAGAGCCCATGTGCGGGTATGTATGTCACCTCCCCTGCGGGAGCCGCATTAGCTGCTGATCTGCTTCTGGGTGCAATTCAAGGTGCCAGTTGTCACCTATAAACCCCTTCATGGCTGGGGGACCGTCCCTTGCGGGGGTCATATCTACCCAACCCCATCAGAGCGGGGAGGCAGGGAACGCTGCGGGTTCCCATCCCCGAGGGAGACACATCTGGTGGGACCCAGAAGAAGGGCCTTCTCTGTGGTGGCTCCCTCTCCCTGGAACATTCTCCCCCACCCCGAGATTAGAACGGCCCCCATTCTGACACGCGTCCGGAAGCCGCTAAAGACCGGCGTTGTTGTATTAATTTATTTGATTCTTTTTTTTAATTAGCTTTGTTCTTTTAAATGAGGTTTTATATTCCATAAGCCGCCTTGACTTGCCATGGGAGAATAGGTGGCAATATAAATTCCCTATAAATAAATATACAAATAAGTAAACCAGTAAGTAAATAAATTAATTAAATATATTCTGTCTTCCTCCTTTCTTTTGTCATCTTCTTTCTTCCATTTTCCTCCTCCTTGGACCAGAAGACGTCTAAGATCCCTTCCAGTTGTTTTATTCTGTTCTTCTGAGCGCCTGGCCCTGGGACACGGCAACCCGCCATAAATATAGGTCACTTTCATTCTAATCATGTGAACATTGGGGGCTACTGAAAGGTTGTAAGTCTGAGGACCCGTTGTAAGTGACTTGGTTCAGGGCTGTTGTAGTATTGAAAGGCATCTAAACAAATGGTTGTAAGTTGAGGACTACTCTACATATATTGGTAAAAATGCTATCCTACAAACTAGGAAGCTGGGAGTTCTAGTCCCGCGTTAGGTATGAATGCCGACTGACGGACTTTGGGCAAATCACTAGGAGATGGGGAATTCTAGTCCCGCCTTAGGCAAAGAGCCAGCTGAGTGGGCCAATCACCAGAAGACGGGGAGTCCTAATCCCGCCTCAGGCACAAGAGCCAGATGAGTGGGCCAATCACCAGAAGACAGGGAGTCCTAGTTCCACCTCAGGGACAAGAGCCAGCTGAGTGAGCCAATCACCAGGAGACGGGGAGTCCTAGTTCCACCTCAGATACAAGAGCCAGCTGAGTGGACCAACCACCAGAAGACGGGGAGTCCTAATCCCGCCTCAGGCACAAGAGCCAGATGAGTGGACCAACCACCAGAAGACGGGGAGTCCTAGTTCTGCCTCAGGCACAAGAGCCAGCTGAGTGGGCCAATCCCCAGAAGACGGGGAGTCCTAGTTCCGCCTCAGGCACAAGAGCCAGCTGAGTGGGCCAATCCCCAGAAGACGGGGAGTCCTAGTCCCGCCTCAGGCACAAGAGCCAGATGAGTGGACCAACCACCAGAAGACGGGGAGTCCTAGTTCCGCCTCAGGCACAAGAGCCAGATGAGTGGGCCAATCCCCAGGAGACGGGGAGTCCTAGTCCCGCCTCAGGCACAAGAGCCAGATGAGTGGGCCAATCACCAGGAGTCTGTCCTCAAAACATTTCCTGGCCGGTGCTTGCCCTCCGGTTGCCTAGCTACACGTGGGGTGGGGTGTAGTCCTATGGCTAACCTTTTCTCCACCCTGTGCCAAAAGTGGGGTGCAGGGGGGGGGTCATGCACAGGCATGCCCACACCCATAACGCTATGCGCGTGACCTCCCACGCCTATGCGCATGCAACACAGCCCCCCCCTGCTTTTGGCCTGTGGTGGACCTGTTTTCCGGCCTCCCCAGGCTCCAGAGGCTTTCTAGGAGCCTGGGGAGGGCAGAAGCAGCCTCCCCACCCCACCCCGAGGCCCTCCGGAGGCTTCAGAACCCTCCAGGGGGCAAGGAATAGCCGAAAAGGAAGGCTGAAGTTAGCTGGCCAGCGCATGCATCAGGGGTGGGTTTCAGGCGGTTCGCGGCGGTCCCCGTGAACCGGTTGGTCGGCGAACCCGGAAATAAATAACTTCCGGGAACGCCGAAGGGTCCGCCCGCCCGCCCGCCTTTCTTACCCGGTTTTGACGAGTTCTGCGCTTCCACGCATGCACAGGACGCATACAGCGCCTGCGCGATCCTCCAGGAGCAGCTGGAGCATCGCACAGGCGCTAGTACGCATGCGTGCACTGCGCGCGTGCACGAGGACGCCGCCGGCCCCGTTCCAACCGGTTCGGTTGGAACGGGGCGAGAAACCCACCCCTGGCATGCATGGATACTGGAGCTGACAGGGCAAGGGCTCGCGTGCCCTAACCAATGGCTCCGTGTTCCACCTGTTGCACGCATGCCATAGGTGGCCGTCACGGCCCTAGCGGTTTGTTTCCATAGGACGCTTCGTGTGCACTTTTGGTCCAAGTCTTTCCTGGCCCCAGTTGCGTCCAGTTCTTTCCCCAGTGAAAGTACCTTTTCTCTAAATTTACAAAGCCCCTTTTCTCTCCTAGGGATTGGAAGGAGGCAGCTCTGCCCGGCGGTGAGTTCTAGTTCAGCAGGCTGGGTGACTTTGGATTACTTCCTCTCTCTCTCTCTCTCTCTCAGCCCAACCCACTGTTGGAAGAAACAGCCACCTGGGTTCGGTTCCCAGTTGGGGGAGAAGACCCTGGAAACATGGAGGCTGCTTGGAAATATTATTTTAATGGTGGACAGGACCACGCGGCTGCTGCACAGAAAAGGGGGAATCAGACGTTGGGTGAAGAAAGAGAAAACAGCGTGAGAGGCTGAAAGTCCCTGGTTTTATGCCCTCTCTGGCCTTTGGTCTTGAGCTTGTGTTCTGATTGGCTGTCAGACTCCCACGGGGCCATTCAGGGGCAACTCTCTAGGATTTCTTGAGTCCCGGTTTGGTTGCCTTGCTTGGCTGATATAATTTTCCCAGCTTCTGTGGGAGGCTAATCCCACCTTTGCTATGTAGAGTAGACCAGCTCTGGCTTCTTCTTCTTCTTTTTTAAATGGCAGATTGACCAAGGGGGGGCGGCTATTAAGAGTGAGTCTGTTTCCTGCCTAAAAACACGTTTCTCCATTTCTGCCTCTTCAATATTCCCCAGGATATTTCATTTGTCTAGGAGAGGGGTGGTGGGTGCTAACTTCCTACACCACCTCGCAGGATTGTTGTGGGGAAAACAACGTGAGGCACATTTGCTGCCTTGAGTTATTAATAGCAATAATAAAGGTTTATGGAAACCTCTAATGACTTGCTACTGGACTATGGTGCATGTTGTCCTTAGCTGCCCTGATATTTATTGTTATGCCGATTAGTGGCTTTAATCAGGTTTATCTTGGTTAGCTGCCAATTATTGCTGTAGAGATGCATTCGGGTGAACTAACCGCACGGAGAAACTCAGGTGGTGACTCGGAAACCACAAAGGCTTCAGGGAGCATAATTAGGAAGACGAGAGAAGAGACTGAAGAGAGACAAAATAAGCCAGCAGAAAGAAGATAGAAGAAACAAGAGGAGAAAAGAAAGAAGAGGAAAGAAAGAAGAAGAAGGAAAGGAGAGAGAAGATAATAGAAGAGAAAAGAAAGAAGAGAAAAGAAAGAAGGGAAAAGAAAAAAGAGGGAGGATAGTAGAAGAGAAAAGAAAGAAGGGAAAAGAAAGAAGAGAGATGACTGGAGAGAAAAGAAAAAGTAGAAGACAAGAGAGAGAAGAAAGATCAGAGAAAACAGGAGGCAAAAGGAGGCAGAAGACAGATAAACCAACCAATCCATCCATTGATTGATTAGAGGAAATTGGGAAAGGCCACGGATAGAGAAATTGTGGATGGTAGCTGGTTGTTCCTGGTCTCATGTTGGCTTAGGCACCCGGGTAATTTTTCAGCAGTTCCAGATTCGGACATAAAACAATTCGACAATCAGTCATTTTCTTCCAACGATTTAAGCCACCTGGGGAGGTTCAGGGTGTGCCCAGACTTGAACAGAAGAGGCCAAGCGTTCCCCTTGCAAAATCCGTTCGGGCAGAAAAGAAGGAGAAAGAGAATGAGGAAGGATGAGAAAAATGACCTTACAGCTTCGATAAACACAACTGAGGATGAAGGAAAAGCCGTTTGAAACATATTGAAAAAGAAGAAGAAGAAGAAGGAGGAGGAGGAGGAGGAGAAGAAGAAGAAGAAGAAGAAGAAGAAGAAGAAGAAGAAGAAGAAGAAGAAGAAGAAGAAGAAGAAGAATTTTGCCAAGTAAAATAGGGAAGGAGTTCCCAAAAGGATGTAGAAACTTCCCCCCCCCCTTTTCAACAAGATCCGTGTTTTGCAAAGAAGAGACTCACTCGTTCCCTTTTCAGCATTTATTTATCTTTTTTTTAAAGCGACTTACAAATATATATATATATCCCATTTTCCCACTGCATTCAACCCCTTTCCCCCTAACGCATCTCTTCTGCATGCCACAATATTCCCCTTTCCGCCTTGGTTCTGAGTTCAAGTTCTATTTCAAATTCAGATTGGCCCCACCGTTTAGAAAGGCTGGATCTGATCCAAGCGGGACAACCGGAGAATCGACATCTTCTTCTGCGGAAATGATTTTTCTCGGATCGGACATCGGAGGTTGGGTCCTTCCAAATCATTTCCTAGTGATGATGATGACCTTGAATGTTATCCACACCTTTCCCGGCACCCTTATGGGCCGACGTATTTTAATTCGTTTTCTCGAACGCTCGGCTGACTCCTAGAGAGTGGAAAAAAGGTCTATCTGTGACTGAGCAGGCCTCGTCCCCAAAAAGCACCCCTTGGGCCCTTCAGCCTCTTCCCCTTTCTCCTTCTATGCTCTTCCGGGGTCAAACTCAGGATGAAGTTGTGGCATTTCTGGACATAGAATAGCAGAGTCGGAAGGGACCTCGGAGGTCTTCTAGTCCAAGGCAGGAAACCCTCTACCGTTCCAGACAAATGCCTATCAAACATCTTCTTAAAGACTTATCCTTGGACTAGAAGACCTCCAAGGTCCTTTCCGGCTCTGTTCTTATTGATTGATTGATTGAGAAGGGTTGGGAGCAGCAGAAAAGGAGATTCTGTCCATTTCGGAGCTGAGGGGAGTGGCGGATGTGACTTTAACTCAACACTTAAACTTTCAGCTTCAGAAACTGGAATGCAGCAAGGAGGAAATTCTTGGCCGTAACCTTGCAAATCAAACTGTCTTTCCTCTCCCATCCCACCCCTGTAGCATCTCGGATTGAGTGATTATTTCTCTCCCCTTAATGTCCTCCTTGTCCCTCCCCTCTGGAGAAGACCTCTGTTGAAACTCTCAAAATGGACTTTTCAGGCATTTGACCCCCTTTGAGGGGAGGCTCTGCACAACCCCAAAGAAGCAGGAGGAGAAATTCCTACCGCTTCCAAATTATGTTTCCAGCATATCTCAACAGCAGGCAGGTTACTGGTTAAGGGGGAAACCAAAGCTTGGGAGATACAATTTTTGTCTGGAGTTTCCTCTCCAAAACATGTGGGAAACAGAGGACCTCAAGTGAGAGGGGGTCTCCTCCATCTGGCAAATGGTTCAACACCCCTTTCTAGGCTTGGGGCCCATCACCAGAAGTCCCAGACACCTTCTTACCTCCTCCTCCTCCGTCCCCTCTTCCTTCTCTTCCACCTCTTCTTCCTCCTCCTCTGTTTCCCCCACCGCCTTGCAATCAAGAAAAGCCACTGGTGTCTTCTCCCCAAGGAAATAGGTGGCTGTGCAATCTCTGACCACCTGCAGAGGAATAAAAACATGCTGAGAATGAAGCCGTCACCCAGAATTGATTCCATGGAGATCATCATCTTGATGGAAAGATCTTGGATCAGCCACTGGGGTTGCTTCAACCAAGTCCTTCCAGGGCAATGTTGAACGAACTGAGCTGGATCAACCTCCCCACGCACATTTTGGTGTAAAGGAAACAACTATTGTAAGGTTCAACTGTTGAGTCGTTTCTCTATCTGTGGATCTTGGTCCAGGAATTGACTTGGAGGACCAAGAGGAATATTGTCCCTCAAGACAAAGGTGGAAGGGAAAGAAGCAGTCTTCGATAGGCTCTTTCTTCAACCCAAACCCCAGTGGAGATGGACAACCAGCTTCAGCTCTGCCAGGAAGGTCCCACAGAGGTCCCATTGGCCCTCTCTCCATCTACAATGGATCACTGGCACCAATCACTCACCCCGTCTTCTTTGAAGTCGCATTTATCCAAGGAAACTTCTTCCTCTGCTCGACAGACCGTCTCCTTGATGGTGAACTTCAACTCTTGGGTCCCTTCAGAATTGGGATCCTGAAAGAAGATATGGCCAAGTGGAGGTGTTACTTTTTGAAGCCCCCCTACACCTCCCCCCACCCATTTTAGGCTGGGATCGATTCTCAAATGAGTCTGGATGGAGCCAGAGAAGAGTCCATGGAGGTTCTAGATCTTCTTCATACAAGGCCCATCATCCAGATTGACCCTAGATGGAGGCTGTTGAAGTTCTCTCTGTGCCAGGAGAACAGGAGCGATGGATCCCCCTTTCCAGCCAGCTCCACAACAGCCTCAGAGCCGCTTCCCTGGGTCTACCATAGATGGAGGCTATTGAAGCTAGGAGAACAAGATGGGCAGAACCTTTCATCTCAGCTCCCCTGAAGTCTCGGAATCGCTCCCCACAAGGGATGGGTCTACTCTACGCAGAGTCAAGTCCACCATGGACCCGGAGTGAAGGGTACCTACCCAATCAGGTTGAGGAGCAGCCTCCAACAGCTGGTAGAGGGAGTCTTCCTTTGCTTTGCCGTTGTAGTTGACCACTGCCTGTACCACGGCCTCGTCATAGGTCAGCAGTTTCGGTGACGGTGCAGACTGCCCAGAGGCTGAGAGAGCCCCAACCAGCAGCAAAGTCTTCCAGAGAAACCCTTCCATCCTTGGTTCTTCTGCTACAAAGGTCCGCAGCAGATCTGGTTCCTGGGATCAGGAGGCCTCCTTTTATGCCCCCGATAGGTGGCTTATCTGCTTGGTGGCTGGTGGCCAAGGGTTTTCCCCCGCCCCTGGGGAATTTTCCTTCTTTCAAAACAGGCGCTCCTTCCTTGAAAGGGGGGGGGAACAGATAAACCGGGACTTTGAGACGTATTTATTGTCCTCAATGTTCTTCTGACATCTCTCCAGGTCAACGCTCCCAATTTCCCAGCAGGGCTGAGGAATTCTAGGAGTTGAAGTCTAGCTGTCTTAAGTTGCCATGGTCTTCAGATCAGCCTAAATCCCACCATGGGATTTTGAATGGGTCTTTTTGCTCCCATACTCCTACCCTGCTCCAAGATTTCAACTCCCATAAGAGACTTCCTTCCTTCTCCTTCTCCTTCTCCTTCTCCTTCTCCTTCTCCTTCTCCTTCTCCTTCTCCTCCTCCTCCTCCTCCTCCTCCTCCTCCTCCTCCTCCTCCTCATTCTTCTTATCCTCCTCCTCCTCCTGCTCTTCCTGCTTCTCCTTCTTCGTCCTAGTCTCTTTCTCCTCCTTACTTTTCTCCCTTTTCTCCTTCTCTCTCTCTTCTCCTCCTTTTCGTCTTCTTCTTGGAAAAAAAAACGGCCCACTTGCCTTTTGAAAAAGCATTTTTGGAAGTGCATTTACGTTGGTTTTTACGTGCAAAATGAGAAGCCAGTTAGTTTATAATATAACCGAGATGGTGAACCAGGGGTGGGATTCAGCCGGTTCGCACCGATTCGGGAGAACTGGTTGGTAACTTTCTAAGAAGTTCCGAGAACCGGTTGTTGGAAGAAATCTTATTTTATTTTTTTCCCTACTTTACAGGGCTAATCCTGTAAGGAAGGCAGGCAGGAAGGAAACATTCTGGTGTTGTTTCTAGCCTCATCTTTATTGCCCTGCTTACAGAAACTGTCTCTCCAGTTAATCCTGATTCCATTGTAACAGCTAAGGTGAAGCGTCCATCAATCTGAGTGACATTGAGTTGGCCATGACCACATGACCACATGACCACTGAGCCCCGCCTACCCAGCTGGACATTAGGGCAGAGAACCAGTCATTAAATTATTTTAATCCCACCACTGTGGTGTCATGCAGAGCCATCTCTCCAGGCACACCAACAGTCGCCTGTTGCTCTTCCGGCTTCCGGCGCACACCGGCCAGCTGTTCTTCGCGAGTGCTGGAAACCAGAAGAGCAGCTCCTTGGCATGCATGCCTGCGCCAGGAAGCTAAGCTTCCAGTTTCCGGCACGCACATGCATGCATGCCAACTGGTCTTCACACACACACACATACATGCCAGAAACTGGAAGACCAGGTAACCAGCATGCGTGCGCATGTCGGAAACCGGAAGCTCAGCTCTTTCAGTTTTTGGAGCTCCCGCGCAAGCTTGCCTGGCACGGAGCTGCTCTTCCGGTTTCCAGTGCTCCCCCCATGTGTGTGCACTTCCATTTCGACACTTGGTGCCGAGAAAGTTCACCAACACTGTAACGTAACATACAAAGAGAATACAGAATATTAGGGAAATTAGGAAAGGAAAAAGGGAAGGGAATAGTGGGAAAAAGAAAGTGGGGGGGAAAAGGCATTGACTTCCCATTCCTTTGGTGAAGTTGAATAAGGCATTAAGATCTATGCTCATATTTTTTTACTTTTTCATAATAATAGAAACTAGCCATTTATGAAAACAACAAATCCATCTAATCGGTAAAACCCAAGGTCAAAGTTTCATCTTTTTCCACCT
>NC_045558.1:2653630-2713630 GCF_009769535.1 Thamnophis elegans
CCTTGCTGCTGGTTGGGGCTCTCTCAGCCTCTGGGGACTCTGCACCATCACAGAGTCCGCTGTCCTTTGAAGCGGCCGTGGAACAGGGAGTGGTCATCTACAACAGCAAAGCTGAGGGAGATAATCTCTACCGTCTCCTGGAGGCTGTTCCTCAACCTGATTGGGTAGCTACCCTTCACTTCAGGTCCATGGTGGACTTGACTCTGCGTAGAGTAGACCCATCCCTTGTGGGGAGCGATTCTGAGACTTCTGGGGAGCTAACTGAAAGGTTCTGCCCACCCTGTTCTCCTAGCTTCAACAGCCTCCATCTATGGTAGAGTAGACCCAGGGAAGCGGCTCTGAGGCTGTTGTGGAGCTGGCTGGAAAGGGGGAATCCATCGCTCCTGTTCTCCTGGCACGGAGAACTTCAACAGCCTCCATCTAGGGTCAATCTGGATGATGGGCCTTGTATGAAGAAGATCTAGAACCTGCATGGACTCTTCTCTGCAGTCCTGTTCTGGCAGCTCCATCCAGACTCATTTGAGAATCGATCCCAGCCTAAAACGGGGGGGAGGTGCAGGGGGGGGCTTCAAAAAGTAACACCTCCACTTGGCCATATCTTCTTTCAGGATCCCAATTCTGAAGGGACCCAAGAGTTGAAGTTCACCATCAAGGAGACAGTCTGTCGACCAGAAGGAGAAGTTTCCTTGGATAAATGTGACTTCAAAGAAGACGGGGTGAGTGATTGGTGCCAGTGATCCATTGTAGATGGAGAGAGGGCCAATGGGACCTCTGTGGGACCTTCCTGGAAGAGCTGAAGCTGGTTGTCCATCTCCACTGGGGTTTGGGTTGAAGAAAGAGCCTATTGAAGACTGCTTCTTTCCCTTCCACCTTTGTCTTGAGGGACATTATTCCTCTTGGTCCTCCAAGTCAACCCTGAGGTCCCCCTCCATGGATGGAGAAGGCACCCAACCCTTGAACCTTTCAGGAGTCTCTTCCTCCTCCCCCAAAGGGTCCGTGGACAGGTTGAACCAGTCAACTCTTAGCCCAGACGTCTAGGGAGATTCCCAATCATCCAGGTCACGGTTGTCCCGAAGGTGCTTTTTTCAAGACTGGACTTTCTTGTTTTTCCTCCAATATTTTTTTGTTTCTCGTCCACGAAGTTTCTTCAGCGCTAAAGCGTCTTACATTCATTTCTGAATGGAAAGTCCAGGGGCCTCTTGAAAAACCACCTTGGGGGTCTCCATGGATGGAGAAGGAAGCCAACACCTCAACCTTTCCACAGTTGTCCCCCTGTTCTCCTAAAATGTCCACAGAGGCTGACGGAGGTTAGCTTGTCCAACGTTGCTCTGGAAGGACCCAGTTGAAGCCCCATCGGGACCCGATCCAAGATCTTCCCGTGGGAAAACAAGATGGGATGGGGAATTCGTTCTCACCATGTTTCTTTTCTCCGTAGGTGGTCAGAGAATGCACAGGCGAATTCTTCCTTGGGGAGAAGCCCCCAGTGGCTGTGGTCACCTGTGAAGCCGTGGAGGAAATAGAGGAAGAAGAAGAGGAGGGGGAGGCGGCGGAGGAGGGGGAGGAGGAGGAGCAGAACCAGGAGGAGGAAGTGGAGGAGGTAAGAAGGTGGTATGGTGTCTGGGACTTCTGATGATGAGCTCCAAGCCTTAGAAGAGATACGTTGAACAATTGGCCAGGTAGAAGAGGCCCCCGTGGGAGGGACAAGCACATTAAGGGGAGACAGAGAATCACTCAGCTCAAGGGGCTACAGGGGTGGGATGGGAAAGAAAAAGACAGATTTGCCTTTGGAAATTATATCCCAGAATTTTCCCCTTGCTGTACTTCCTGTTCCTGAAGTTCAGGGAATCTAGGGGTTCAGTTCACACCCGCCACACCCCACAGCTTTGAAATGGACCAGAATCCCAATCAATCGGTCAAAATAGAGCTGGAAGGGACCTGAGAGGTCCTCTAGTCCAACCCCCTGGTCGAGCAGGATACCCTTTCAAATAGGGGGCTGTCCAGTCGCTTCTTTAAAAAAAAAAACATCCAGCGGTGAAGCGCCCACAATTTTGGGTGGCGAGTCTTTCCACTGGTGAATCGTTCTCCTTGTCAGGAAATTTATCCCTACTTCCAGGTTTTTTCTCTCCTGGATTAGTTTCCATCCATTGCTTCTTCTGCTGCCTTCAGATGCTTCATGGCAAAAACCTTCTTGGCAGGTTTTTTTAAAAAATCCATTTTTAATCTGCATTTCTCAGATTAAGTTCCTAACGAATGTCTTTTGCTTTTAAACTCCTAAAATCACCTCCAAGGCCCCTTCAGCCCCAAAGTGGATAGAATCTCCTTCTCGTGTCTCTTTACGTACCCTGAGAGCGACTAAATCCTTGTGTATCCAATCACAATTGGCCAATAAAGAATTCTATTCTATTCTATTCTATTCTATTCTATTCTACTCTACTCTACTCTACTCTACTCTACTCTACTCTACTCTACTCTACTCTACTCTACTACATTCCATTCCATTCCATTTCCTGTTCTTTTCTATTCCATTCCTATTCTATTCTATTCTTCTGTTCTGTTCTGTTCTATTCTATTCTATTCTTCATTCTTCTGTTCTGTTCTACTCTACTCTATTCTACTCTACTCTGCTACATTCCATTCCATTTCCTGTTCTGTTCCATTTCTGTTCTGTTCCATTTCTATTCTATTCTATTCTATTCTATTCTATTCTATTCTACTCTACTCTACTCTATATTCTATTCTTTTCTGTTCCATATCCTTCCCTACCCTATTTTACCCAATTTTACCCTATTCTACCCTATTCTATTCTATTCTACTCTACTGTATTCTATTCTGTTCTGTTCTGTTTTGTTCTGTTCCATATTCTTCCTTACCCTATTTTAACCTATTCTATTCTGCTCTGTTCTATTCTATTCTACTATATTCTATTCTATTCTTCAGTCTTCTATTCTATTCTATTCTACTCTATCCTACTCCATTCCATTCCCTATTCTGTTCTGTTCTACTCTACTCTACTCTACTCTATACTCCACTCCACATTCTATCCCACCCTATTCTATTTTCTATTCTATTTTCTATTCCATTCTCTACTATTCTATTTTCTACTATTCTATTCTATTCTATTTTAATTCACAAAAATGCAATCCCCTTCATTGTCCGGAAAGGCCGCAGCTGCCCGCTTTGCAGGGCTCCCTATCTGAGCCCAGAGCATCAGAGGAGCAGAGAGGAGAGGAGCTGCCTGTTGGGGAACCAGGGTTGACCAGATGCGACCCTTTTCTTCCCCTCTAGGACGAGCCCGAACGTTTGAAGAAATTAAGGAAGAAGATCAAGAAGGGTTTCAAGAAGATCAGGAAGGGTTCCAGGAAGATCAGGAAACTCGGGGAAAAAATCTGGAAGACATACATTAGGTTTGGAATTCTTTCAAACAAGGTCCCTTCAGGATAAACCGCACGATGATAAAGAAGGAGCTAGCCTCAAAGGCCTTGAGATCAGACGGAAGTCATTTCTGCAGAAAATGACGGTCATTCTCCAATTGTCCAGCTTGGATCTGAATCCGGGCTTTTTATACTTTTATGCAAATTCAAATTTGAAGTAGAATTTGAACTCTGTACGCAGGTAGAAAAATCAAACATTGCAGCAAATGAGGAGTTGGGGGAACGGTTTGATTGAAGCGGCGATAAATATTTGTAACGCAGCTTTATAAAAATAAATAAATAAATGCTGAAATGGGACCGAGTTAGTCTTTTCTTTGCAAAACACGACTCTTTTTTTAACGTAGCGTTTTTCTTTCATTCAAAAATTCCATGATTTAGGAAATAACTTGCAAAAATCCAGCAAAGGGTTATGAAATGTGTCAGAAGCCAAATAGCCACAAGCCAGAGATTTGTCAAGCTTTGAAAAATGGAATAAACACCCAGGCCTGCTTCAGAAAATGCGCAGCTGAAGGGAGAAAGGTGTTAAACATCAAACTCTCCGGGATCGCTTCTTACTGAGAATTGTGGGCATCCAACTTGCCTCTATTCCTTTCAAAGGACAGTTCAGGTCCTTCCTAGTCCCCCCCCCCTTTAAAAAGTGGGGAGCAAAGCATCCAAATTACCAGCTTTGGTGGCAAAATCAGCTGCTTGTCAGCAGGAGGAAAATAAAGTTTATAAAATAAAAATAAAGTCTCACCATTCATCACACCAGGATGAGGGAGGTTGCAGACTGTCTCTCTGTAA
Organism: Thamnophis elegans; assembly: GCF_009769535.1. Classification (NCBI taxonomy): domain Eukaryota; kingdom Metazoa; phylum Chordata; class Lepidosauria; order Squamata; family Natricidae; genus Thamnophis; species Thamnophis elegans. The sequence continues at coordinate 2,657,845 of NC_045558.1, forward strand.
GAAGGTTCTTACAGAGAGACAGGTTAAAGTTTTGCAGAAAATGACATGGGATTTTGAATGGGTCTTTTTGCTCCCATACTCCTACCCTACTCCAAGATTTCAACTCCCATAAGAGACTTTCCTCCTCCTCCTCCTCCTCCTCCTCCTCCTCCTCCTCCTCCTCCTCCTCCTCCTCCTCCTTATCCTCCTCCTCCTCCTGCTCTTCCTGCTTCTCCTTCTTCCTCCTCGTCTCTTTCTCCTCCTTACTTTTCTCCCTTTTCTCCTTCTCTCTCTCTTCTCCTCCTCCTTTTCGTCTTCTTCTTGGCCTACCCAAGCTGGACATTAGGGCAGAGAACCAGTCATTAAATTATTTTAATCCCACCACTGTGGTGTCATGCAGAGCCATCTCTCCAGGCACACCAACAGTCGCCTGTTGCTCTTCCGGCTTCCGGCGCACACCGGCCAGCTGTTCTTCGCGAGTGCTGGAAACCAGAAGAGCAGCTCCTTGGCATGCGTGCGTGCGCCAGGAAGCTAAGCTTCCAGTTTCCGGCACGCACATGCATGCATGCCAGCTGGTCTTCACACACACACACATGCATGCCAGAAACTGGAAGACCAGGTAACCAGCATGCATGCACATGTCGGAAACCGGAAGCTCAGCTCTTTCAGTTTTTGGAGCTCCCGCACAAGCTTGCCTGGCACGGAGCTGCTCTTCCGGTTTCCAGTGCTCCCCCCATGTGTGTGCGCTTCCATTTCGACACTTGGTGCCGAATACAGAAGCAAATATTAGGGAAATTAGGAAAGGAAAAAGGGAAGGGAATAGTGGGAAAAAGAAAGGGGGGGGGGAAAAAAGGCATTGACTTCCCATTCCTTTGGTGCAGCTGAATAAGGCATTTACTTTACTTTACTTTACTTTACTTTACTTTACTTTCTTTACTTTATAAAATTTGTATGCCACCCACTCCCTTAGGACTCTGGGCGGCTCACAGCAAGACAAAAGAACATATAAAAAGATTAAAACAAAGATACAAGTTGTTAAAAAATTCCACAACATCCATTCCATCTAAGCGGGGCTGGATATCAATCAACAGCCCCAGGCCTGCCGGAACAGCCAGGTCTTGGTGGCTTTACGGAAGGCCGGGAGAGTGGGAAGGGTCCGGATCTCTATGGGTAGGTCGTTCCACAGGGCCGGAGCAGCTACAGAGAAGGCCCTCCCTCAGGGGGCTGCCAGCCGGCCGACCGCACCCGGAGAAGGCCCAACCTCTGCGATCTTATTGGTCGTTGGGAGGTATGTGGCAGGAGGCGGTCTCTCAGATAGCCAGGTCCTAAACCATGTAGGGCTTTAAAAGTAATGAATAGCACCTAGAAGTGCGTTCGGAGACCAATAGGGAGCCAGTGCAGCTCGCGGAAGATGGGTGTAACATGGGTGTACCTAGGTACAATATCGCTCGCGCGGCTGCGTTCTGGACCAGCTGTAGTCTTCGAACACTCTTCAGGGGCAGCCCCATGTAGAGCGCGTTACAGTAATCCAGTCTTGAGGTGACGAGGGCATGAGTGACTATTTGAAGTGCCTCCCAGTCCAGGTAGGGCTGCAACTGGTGCACCAGGCGAACTGGGCGAAAGCCCCCCTGGTCACAGCCGACAGATGGTGCTCTAACGTCAGCTGTGGGTCCAGGAGTTTTTTTAGAGTTTTTAGAGTTTTATTTGGCATTTATAGGCCGCCCTTTTCCCTGAGGGGACTCAGGGCGGCTTACAACTCGTAGGAGGGAGTGCAAGAGAAAACATATATGTGAATAAAATAAAACAAAACAGTAAAACACAACATTCATTCAACATTCGGGCGGGGCGGATTAAAATCTTATCCCCAGGCCTGACGGGATAGCCAGGTCTTAAGGGCTGTGCGGAAGGTCTGGACGGTGGTGAGGGTACGAATCTCCACGGGGAGATCGTTCCAAAGGGTCGGAGCTGCTACTGAGAAGGCTCTCCTCCGCGTGGTCGCTAGTCGGCACTGACTGGCGGATGGAATTCGGAGGAGGCCCAATCTGTGCGATCTGATGGGACGGAGGGAGGTAATCGGCAGAAGGCGGTCTCTCAAGTATTCAGATCCACTACCATGGAGGGCTTTATGGATGGTAAGTAGCACCCTGAAGCGCACCCGGATATCAACAGGTAGCCAGTGCAGCTCGCGGAGGATAGGTGTTATGTGGGCGACCCGCGGTGCGCCCACGATCACTCGCGCGGCCGCATTCTGGACTAGCTGCAGTCGCCGGATGCTCTTCAAGGGCAGCCCCATGTAGAGCACATTACAGTATTCCAGCCTAGAGATCACAAGGGCTCGGGTGACTGTTGTGAGGGCCTCCCGATTCAGGTAGGGCCGCAACTGGCGCACCAGGCGAACCTGGGCAAATGCCCCCCTGGTCACAGCTGACAGATGATGGTCAAAAGTCAGCTGTGGGTCCAGGAGGACTCCCAAGTTGCGAACCCTATCTGAGGGGTGTAAAATTTGACCCCCCAGCCTGAGTGATGGAACATTGGCCAAATTGTTGGGAGGGAAACACAACAGCCACTCGGTCTTGTCTGGGTTGAGTACCAGTTTGTTAGCTCTCATCCAGTTCTTAACGGCCTCAAGACCCCGGTTCATCACATCCACCGCTTCATTGAGTTGGCACGGGGCGGACAGATACAACTGTGTATCATCCGCGTATTGATGGTATTTTATCCCGTGCCTCCGAATGATCTCACCCAGCGGTTTCATGTATATGTTAAATAGTAGGGGGGATAAGACCGAGCCCTGCGGCACCCCATAAGTTAGGGGCCTCGGGGACGATCTCTGCCCCCCAACCAACACCGTCTGCGACCTGTCCGAGAGGTAGGAGGAGAACCACCGTAGAACAGTGCCTCCCACTCCCACCTCCCGCAGTCGTCGCAGAAGGATACCATGGTCGATGGTATCGAAAGCCGCTGAGAGGTCAAGGAGAACCAGGATGGACGCATGGCCTCCATCCCTGGCTCTCCAGAGATCATCGGTCAATGCGACCAAAGCGGTTTCTGTGCTGTAACCAGGTCTGAAGCCCGACTGGAAGGGGTCAAGGTAACTAGCTTCCTCCAAGGACTGTTGGAGCTGGAAGGCCACCACCTTCTCTACAACCTTCCCAACAAAGGGGAGGTTGGAGACTGGATGGTAGTTGTTAAGAACGGCTGGATCCAAGGATGGTTTCTTCAGGAGGACACCCAAATTGCGGGCCCTCTCTGAGGGGTGTATAATTTCACCCCCCAGGCTGAGAGGTGGAATGTTTGGTAGGCAGCATCAATAGCCACTCGGTCTTGTCTGGATTGAGTGCAAGCTTGTTCGCTCCCATCCAGACCCTGACAGCCTCCAGGCACTGGCACATCACTTCCACTGCTTCGCTGAGTTGGCACGGGGCAGACAGATACAATTGAGTATCGTCCGCATATTGATGATATTTGATCCCGTGCCGGCGTATGAGCTCACCCAGCAGCTTCATGTAGATATTAAATAGGAGGGGGGACAGGACCGAACCCTGCGGCACCCCATATTTGGGGGGGAAGATTAAGATCTATGCTCATCTTTTTACTTTTTCATAATAATAGAAACTAGCCATTCCCGAAAACAACAAATCTATCTAATCGGTAAAACCCAAGGTCAAAGTTTCATCTTTTTCCACCTCAAGCACAAAGTCCAGGAGTGGTTTCCGTGTCAAAGTAAATATGTTTGTCCTCTTTTCTTTAATCAAAACAGTCAATTTAGACATCTCTGCTAACGCCATGAGTTTTGGCAGCCATCCATCCCTTGTTGGGGGTCAAGGTGACCTTCCATCTCTGTCCCTCTTCTCAAGGAAGGACCTGAGAAAATTCAGTGCTTATTGTCCTCAATGGGCCTCTGGAACAGGGGTCTCCAACCTTGGAAGTTTTAAGACTGGTGGACTTCAAAGTCCCGGAGCTTTGCTGGCTGAGGAACTCTGGGAGTTGAAGCCCACAAGTCTTAAAGTTGCCATGTGTTAGATGGAAAGAAAATCCCCCCCGTGGGTTCAGTCTTCCCGGGGTGGGAGAGCGTCACCAGAGCAGTGAAAGAATTTAAGATCGAAGCACGCTGGGCTTGAAAAGCAGGGTTTCTTTATTTTCTTTCAGGAAGGGAAGACCAACAGTGACATTTGGATTGGATTTGGATTGGATTTATTCGACTTGTATGCTGCCTTATTCCCAGAGGGACTCAGGGAGGCTGAACAAAAACCAAGGGGAGGGGAACAAATACAAAAAGTAAGACAAAAACAAGACAACAATACAGACAATTTAAAAAACACAACAAGCACAACCAAATTCAAGTAGGGGTGGAACTCAAGACCCCCAGGCCTGCTGGGACAGCCAGGTCTTCAGGGCCGTCCGGAAGGCCCAAAGGGTGGAGAGGGTCCGAATCTCCACAGGAAGATCGTTCCAAAGGGCCGGAGCAGCCACAGAGAAGGCCCTCCTCTGGGTGGTCGAAAGCCGGCATTGGCCGGCAGATGGAATTCGGAGGAGGCCTAATCTGTGGGATCTAATGGGTCTATTGGAGGTGATTGGCAGCAGGCGGTCTCTCAAGTACCCAGGTCCAGTACCATGAAGGGCTTTATAAGTGATGACTAACACCTTGAAGCGTATCGGGGACCAATAGGCAGCCAGTGCAGCTCGCGGAGGATAGGTGTAACGTGGGTGTACCGAGGCACACCCACAATCGCTCGCGCGCCTGCATTCTGGACAAGCTGAAGTCTCTGAATGCTCTTCAGGGGCTGCCCCATGTAGGGCACATTGCAGTAGTCCAGTCTTGAGGTCATGAGGGCGTGAGTGACTGTTGTAAGATCCTCCCGGTTCAGGTAGGGACGGAATTGGTGCACCATGCGAACCTGGGCAAAGATCCACCTGGTCACAGCCAACAAATGGTGCTCTAAAGTCAGCTGTGGATCCAGGAGGACTTCCAGATTGCGAACCCTGTCTGAGGGGTGTATAATTTCACCCCCCAGCTTGAGAGATGGAATAGCTGGCCAATTTGTGGGAGGAAAAAACACAAGCCACTCGGTCTTGTCTGGATTGAGACCCAGCCTGTTCACCCCCATCCAGATCCTAACATCCTCCAGGCACTGACACATCACGTCAACCGCTTCACTGAGCTGGCACGGGGCGGACAGATACAATTGGGTATCGTCCGCATACTGGTGGTATTTTATCCCATGCCGTCGGATGATCTCTCCCAGCGGCTTCATGTAGATGTTGAACAGCAGGGGGGACAGGACCGACCCCTGCGGCACCCCATAATTGAGGGGCCTAGGGGATGACCTCTGCCCTCCAACCAACACCGACTGCGACCTGTCCGAGAGGTAGGAGGAGAAGCACCGAAGAACGGTGCCTCCCACCCCCACCTCTCGCAACCGCCGCAGAAGGATACCGTGGTCGATGGTATCGAAAGCCGCTGAGAGGTCAAGGAGCACCAGAACGGAGGAGCGGCCCCCGTTTCTGGCTTTCTAAAGACCATCTGCCAGTGCGACCAAAGCAGTTTCCGTGGTGTAGCCAGGCCTGAAACCGGATTGGAAGGCATCTAGATAATCGGTTTCCTCCAAGGACCACCGGAGCTGAGCGGCCACCACTTTCTCCACAACCTTCCCAACGGGAAGGTTGGAGACTGGATGGTAGTTATTTAAAACGGCTGGATCCAAGGACGGCTTCTTCAGTAGGGGTCTCACCACCGCCACCTTTAGAGGGGGGGGAAAGGACCCTTCCTGGAGAGACGCGGTCACTATCGCCTGGATCCAGCCAAGTTAAAATCCCCCAGCACCATAAGCCTGGGGAACTCAACTGCCAGCTCGGCTACTGACTCGAGGAGTGAGGGGAGAGCTGCTGCAACGCTGTTGGGAGGAAGGTACGTTAGCAGCATGCCCACTTGATCCCCAGGATCCAACCTCACCAACAAGGACTCGCACCCAACAAGCTCCGGAGCAGTGATCCTACGAGGAACTAGAGACCCTCGGATAACAATGGCCACTCCCCCACCCCTTTTTTGGAGTTGCGGCTGGTGAAGCACCTGAAAACCCTCTGGGCACATCTCGGTGAGGGGGACTCCTCCCTCCGGGCCCAGCCAGGTTTCAGTAATACATGCCAGGTCTGCCCCCTCGTCTAATATTAGGTCCCAGATGAGGGGAGCCTTGTGAACCACAGACCTGGCATTTTAGCAACAGCAGCCTGAGACCAGGGCCCTGACTACGCGCGCCATCTGGCCTTGGAGTGGGACTAATAGGGCCGGAAGGAAGGATCTCTGTAACATAGCGAACCCTCCTTCCCCGGTAATGGCTCGCTCTAAAGTCCCCGCCATATCTGCCCCTCCCAGTTAAGACCGTAATGCTCCGGCCCACTCCCGTGTCTATAGGCCGCCCATCCTCCCTCAAAGCTGCCGACATCCCCGGCAGGCCCTTCGAACCATACATTCTAAGGATGGGGGTTAAAACCAGGCCCCCCTAACACTTCTGCAGAGCACTCAGTGTAGGAGGAACCCAGCCTTATCAGACGTACTCAATCATACAAACAAGCAATCCCCATGACAAATTAAAAACACAAATACAGCGATATAAAGATAAAAGTGGGTTCAAACATACAGCCCAATCATACCTCAAGCACTCACCATGCATTAAAAAGTACGCACTGCGATAGTGCGCTATCAAACAATGGTGTAAAGATGGAGAGCTGCTCCGCTCTTTCTCCCTCTTCTATGTCCCAGGGAGAAGTCCACGGCCGCAAGACCAGAAGTCAATGGTGTACAAGGCAGTCGCACGTGGAGAGGGGCAAGGCAAAAATGCCTGATGTTCACAGGTAGCAACCGTTCAGTTTTACACCCCCCCCCCCCTTAAAGTCCCAAAGGAGATCAGGGGACCACGTGGAAGGAAGTCTCTTTCCTGAGATTATATAAGGTCCATAATCCGGTGGGCCACAGTCTGAAGCTGGCCCAAGCCGCTCAGGAAGGAGGGGGAGAGAGCGCCGATTTTCTCGATACCAAGTCCTCGCCCCTGCGGCCGCCATCATCTATCGCTCCTAATCTCAACCCAACCCCAACCCTACCCCTAACCCTACCGCCTAAATCTAATCTAATCTAACACTATCCTACACCCTAATGGACCAGTGTTCCTGGGGTAGCTGACACCGATGTACAGTAAGTGTACATTTTTACACCATTTTTCTCTTCGAAGCCCTTTTGTTTCCTTTGTACTATTGTGCATTTTGTGTATGCCCTTGTTTAAGGGTTCTAATCCCGTCTTGCGTTTGTTATTCCTCTGCCCTAAAGTAATCCCCGTGGGGCAGGGATGAGCCCCACTGTCTTCTGATATATTTTCCTTTTTAATTGTTTTATGATTAAATCTTTGCCCTCAGCTAATCCAGTTCTCCATTCTCCCGATAAATCTTCAGCTAGTCAATCTTTGTTATCTGACCTTTCGCTATTTCAAAGGTAATTTCTTCCTGCACGTGCTGGATTTTTATATTATTTTGTACTCCGCAGCTGTTTCTAATTGTCTTGATAACCCTTGTAATTATTCTCAGGAGGTTCTTTTAAAAAATGCGTCCAGAGTCCCTATATGGGTGAGTCATTGCTGGCATTGTTATTCTAGTGACGTTTAGTCCGGTTCCTCTGACAATATTGTTTCTTAAGGTTTCTGGATGTCTCTTCCTAGTACAACACTGTCTTGGTGAAGAGCCGAGGTGGCGCAGTGGTTAAATGCAGCTCTGCAGGCCACTTCAGCTGACTGCAGTTCTGCAGTTCGGCTGTTCAAATCTCGCCGGCTCAAAGGTTGACTCAGCCTTCCATCCTTCCGAGGTGGGTGAAATGAGGACCCGGATTGTTGTTGGGGGCGATATGCCGACTCTGTAAACAGCTTAGAGAGGGCTGAAAGCCCTATGAAGCGGTATATAAGTCTAACTGCTATTGCTATTGCTATAAGTTCCCTTCCTACACCAAGGTTGAGATACCTGCTCTGGAACCTCACCAGATCAGGATTCCTCCACCTTCATCTCCCGATGGAAACTCTGGGAGTTGAACGTCATCCCTCTTAAAGCTGCCAAGGTTGGAAAGGACTACCTCGCAGGGGAAGCTCTTCGGATCAGCCTGAAACCTGGCCTAATTCTTCTAGCTCCAACCCATTAAATTTTTGATGGGTCTTCCATTGCAGTTCATAAAACGATCACCTAAATTGGTTTAGATGTGCAACGTCAGAGATGTGCAACCCTAACCCTAACCCTAACGCTTAACCTAACCCTAACCCAAACCCTAACCCTAACCCTAACCCTAACCCTAACACTTAACCTAACCCTAACCCTAACCCTAACCCTAACGCTTAACCTAATCCTAAACCTAACCCTATACCCTAACCCAAACCCTAACCCTAACCCTAACCCTAACCCTAACCCTAACGCTTAACCTAACCCTAACCCTAACCCTAACCCTAACCCTAACCCTAACCCTAACGCTTAACCTAACCCTAACCCTAACCCTAACCCTAACCCTAACCCTAACCCTAACCCTAACCCTAACCCTAACCCTAACCCTAACCCTAACCCTAACCCTAACCCTAACCCTAACCCTAACCCTAACCCTAACCCTAACCCTAACCCTAACCCTAACCCTAATGCTTAACCTAACCCTAACCCTAACCCTAACACTTAACCTAATGCTTAACCTAACCCTATACCCTAACACTAACCCTAACCCTAATGCTTAACCTAACCCTAACCCTATACCCTAACCCTAACCCTAACCCTAACCCTAACACTTAACCCTAACCCTAACCCTAACCCTAACCCTAACTCTAACCCTAACCCTAACCTAATGTACAACGTGAGAATCCTATTCTCTGCTATTCAGCCTAACTCATCAGGGTCCTCCTCGAATAACAGAATAGGAAGGGACATTGGAGGTCCTCTAGTCCAACTCCCGGCTCATGCAGAAGATCCTTAAAGAATGACAGGATAACAGAGCTGGAAGGGACTTTGGAGGTCTTCTAGCCCAACCACCTCTTAAGCAGGAGACTCAATACCATTTTCAGTTAATGGTTGTCCAGTCCCTTCTTTAAAAACCTCCAATGTTGAAGCACCCACAACATCTGGAGGCAAGATGTTCCACTTGTTGATTGTTTTCACTGTCAGGAAATTCCTCCTTGGTTCTAAGTTGCTTCTCTCCTTGATTAGTTTCCACCCGTTGCTTCTTGTTCTGCCCTCAGGTGCCTTGGAGAATAGTTTGACTCCCTCTTCTTTGTGGCAACCGCTGAGATATTGGAAGACTGCTATCCTCTCTCCCCTAGTCCTTCTTTTCATTAAACTAGACATACCCAGTTCCTGCAACTGGTCTTCAAATGTTTTAACCTTTGACCCAGGGGTGAAATCCAGCAGGTTCTGATGGGTTCTGGAGAATCGGTAGTGGGAATTTTGAGTAGTTCAGAGAACTGGCAAATGCCACCTCTGGCTGGCCCCTGGAGTGGGATGAGAATGGAGATTTTGCAGTATCCTTCCCCTGCCATTCCCACCAAGCCACACCAACAGAACCAGTAGTAAAAAAAAAAAAAAATTGAATTTCACCACTGCTTTGATTCCCCCCAATCATTGTTGCTCTTCTCTGCACTCTTTCCTGAGTCTCAACATCTTTTTTTAACTTCATGGTGAATGAATTCCAAGTGTGGGTCATTCCAAGGCTTTGCAAAGTGGCATTAACACTTCTTCCGGGATCTTTATTCTATCAGGATCACGACTGCCTCTTTGGACAGCAGATTCCGGGGCTTGCTTGGAAGATCGTCCAGCTGCCCCAGTGAAATATAGGGGAAGACTTGGGAAATCCTCGATGAGCCAAACAGAAGAACAGAGAACCATCTTCCCATTTCACTCATGAAAACCAGTCTAGATGTTTGTTTTAGGAGCTGAAGATAGAAAATGTAATGAGTTGGGGGTGTGAGAGCTAAGGATTTAGGCTGATCTGAAGACCTCACCCTGTAAGACAATTTCCCAGGTTTGGCAACTTTAAGATGGGTGGACTTCAACTCCCAGAATTCCTCAGCCCGTGAAGCTAGGGAATGGGCAAGATTGTTGAACCACGATCTGGAGAGGTGCCAGAGGGAGATTGAGGACAATAATAAGTCTCAAAGTCCTGGTTTATCTGTCCCCCAATCACCTCTCAAAGTCCTGGTTTATCTGTCCCCCAATCACCCCTCTCTCTCAAGGAAGGAGCCCATGTTTTGCAGGAAGGACCTTGGAGAATTAAGTGGGGGAAAACCCTTGGCCAGCAGCCACCAGGCAGAGGACCTGGGTATCAGGGCATAAAAGGAGACCTCCTGGTTGAAGGAACCAGATCTGCTGCGGACCTTCGTAGCAGAAGAACCAAGGATGGAAGGGTTTTTCTGGAAGACCTTGCTGCTGGTTGGGGCTCTCTCAGCCTCTGGGGACTCTGCACCATCACAGAGTCCGCTGTCCTTTGAAGCGGCCGTGGAACAGGGAGTGGTCATCTACAACAGCAAAGCTGAGGGAGATACCCTCTACCGTCTCCTGGAGGCTGCTCCTCAACCTGATTGGGTAGGTACCCTTCACTTCAGGTCCATGGTGGACTTGACTCTGCGTAGAGTAGACCCATCCCTTGTGGGGAGAGATTCTGAGACTTCTGGGGAGCTGAGATGAAAGGTTCTGCCCATCCTGTTCTCCTAGCTTCAATAGCCTCCATCTATGGTAGAGTAGACACAGGGAAGCGGCTCTGTGGCTGTTGTGGAGCTGGCTGGAAAGGGGGAATCCATTGCTCCTGTTCTGGCCCGGAGAACTTCAACAGCCTCCATCTAGGGTCAATATGGATGATGGGCCTTGTATGAAGAAGAGCTAGAACCTGCATGGACTTTTCTCTGCAGTCCCATTCTGGCAGCTCCATCCAGACTCATTTGAGAATCGATCCCAGCCTAAAATGGGTGGGGGGAGGTGTAGGGGGGCTTCAAAAAGTAACACCTCCACTTGGCCATATCTTCTTTCAGGATCCCAATTCTGATGGGACCCAAGAGTTGAAGTTCACCATCAAGGAGACGGTCTGTCGACCAGAAGGAGAAGTTTCCTTGGATAAATGTGACTTCAAAGAAGACGGGGTAAGTGATCAGTGCCAGTGATCCATTGTAGATGGAGAGAGGGCCAATGGGACCTCTGTGGGATCTTCCTGGCAGAGCTGAAGCTGGTTGTCCATCTCCACTGGGGTTTGGGTTGAAGAAAGAGCCTATTGAAGACTGCTTCTTTCCCTTCCACCTTTGTCTTGAGGGACATTATTCCTCTTGGTCCTCCAGGTCAACCCTGAGGTCCCCCTCCATGGATGGAGAAGGAACCCAACCCTTGAACCTTTCAGGAGTCTCTTCCTCCTCCCCCAAAGGGTCCATGGACAGGTTGAACCAGTCAACTGTTAGCCCAGACATCTAGGGAGATTCCCAATCATCCAGGTCACGGTTGTCCCGAAAGTGTTTTTTTCAAGACTGGACTTCCTTGTTTTTCCTCCAAGATTTTTTGGTTTCTCGTCCAAGAAGTTTCTTCAGCGCTAAAGCGTCTTACATTCATTTCTGAATGGAAAGTCCAGGGGCCTCTTGAAAAACCACCTTGGGGGTCTCCATGGATGGAGAAGGAAGCCAACACCTCAACCTTTCCACAGTTGTCCCCCTGTTCTCCTAAAATGTCCACAGAGGCTGACGGAGGTTAGCTTGTGCAACGTTGCTCTGGAAGGACCCAGTTGAAGCCCCATCGGGACCCGATCCAAGATCTTCCCTTGGGAAAACAAGATGGGATGGGGAATTCGTTCTCACCACGTTTCTTCTCTCCGTAGGTGGTCAGAGAATGCACAGGCGAATTCTTCCTTGGGGAGAAGCCCCCAGTGGCTGTGGTCACCTGTGAAGCCGTGGAGGAAATAGAGGAAGAAGAAGAAGAGGAGAAGGCGGAGGAGGGGGAGGAGAAGGAGGAGGAGAAGAACCAGGAGGAGGAAGAGGAGGAGGTAAGAAGGTGGTATGGTGTCTGGGACTTCTGATGATGAGCTCCAAACTTTAGAAGAGATACGTTGAACAATTGGCCAGGTAGAAGAGCCCCCGTGGGAGGGACAAGCACATTAAGGGGAGACAGAGAATCACTCAGCCCAAGGGGCTACAGGGGTGGGATGGGAAAGAAAAAGACAGATTTGCCTTTGGAAATTATATCCCAGAATTTCCCCCTTGCTGTACTTCCTGTTCCTGAAGTTTCAGGGAATCTAGGGGTTCAGTTCACACCCGCCACACCCCACAGCTTTGAAATGGACCAGAATCCCAATCAATCGATCAAAATAGAGCTGGAAGGGACCTGAGAGGTCCTCTAGTCCAACCCCCTGGTCGAGCAGGATACCCTTTCAAATAGGGGGCTGTCCAGTCGCTTCTTTAAAGAAAAAAAAACCCCTCCAGCGGTGAAGCGCCCACAATTTTGGGTGGCGAGTCTTTCCACTGGTGAATCGTTCTCCTTGTCAGGAAATTTATCCCTACTTCCAGGTTTTTTCTCTCCAGGATTAGTTTCCATCCATTGCTTCTTCTGCTGCCTTCGGATGCTAAATTTTGAGAATAGCTTGACTCCCTTTTCTTCATGGCAAAAACCTTTTTGGCAGGTTTTTTTTTTTAAAAAAATCCATTTTTAATCTGCATTTCTCAGATTAAGTTCCTAACGAATGTCTTTTGCCTTTAAACTCCTAAAATCACCTCCACGCCCCCTTCAGCCCCAAATTGGATAGAATCTCCTTCTCGTGTCTCTTTACGTACCCTGAGAGCGACTAAATCCTAGTGTATCCAATCACAATTGGCCAATAAAGAATTATATTCTATTCTATTCTATTCTACTCTACTCTACTCTACTCTACTCTACTCTACTCTACTCTACTCTACTCTACTCTACTCTACTCTACTCTACTCTACTCTACTCTACTCTAATCTACTACATTCCATTCCATTTCCTGTTCTGGTCTATTCCATTTCTATTCTATTCTTCTATTCTATTCTATTTGATTCTTCATTCTTCTATTCTATTCTACTCTATTCTACTCTTCTCTTCTCTACTGTACTCTGCCACATTCCATTCCATTTCCTGTTCTGTTCTATTCCATTCCTATTCTATTCTATTCTTCTATTCTGTTCTGTTCTGTTCTATTCTATTCTATTCTATTCTTCATTCTTCTATTCTACTCTACTCTATTCTACTCTACTCTGCTACATTCCATTCCATTTCCTGTTCTGTTCTGTTCTGTTCCATTCCTATTCTATTCTATTCTTCTATTCTATTCTGTTCTGTTCTGTTCTGTTCTGTTCTATTCTATTCTATTCTATTCTATTCTTCATTCTTCTATTCTGTTCTACTCTACTCTATTCTACTCTACTCTGCTACATTCCATTCCATTTCCTGTTCTGTTCCATTTCTGTTCTGTTCTGTTCCATTTCCTATTCTATTCTACTCTACTCTACTCTACTCTATATTCTATTCTATTCTTTTCTGTTCCATATCCTTCCCTACCCTATTTTACCCCATTTTACCCTATTCTACCCTATTCTATTCTACTCTACTGTATTCTATTCTATTCCATATCCTTCCCTACCCTATTTTACCCTATTCTATTCTATTCTATTCTACTCTGTATTCTATTCTATTCTGTTCTGTTTTGTTTTGTTCTGTTCTGTTCCATATTCTTCCTTACCCTATTTTAACCTATTCTATTCTGCTCTGTTCTATTCTATTCTACTATATTCTATTCTATTCTTCAGTCTTCTATTCTATTCTACTCTATCCTACTCCATTCCATTCCCTATTCTGTTCTACTCTACTCTATACTCCACTCCACATTCTATCCCACCCTATTCTATTTTCTATTCTATTTTCTATTCCATTCTCTACTATTCTATTTTCTAATTCTAATTCTATTCCATTTTAATTCACAAAAATGCAATCCCCTTCATTGTCCGGAAAGGCCGCAGCTGCCCGCTTTGCAGGGCTCCCTATCTGACCTCAGAGGAGCAGAGAGAGGAGCTGCCTGTTGGGGAACACGGGTTGACCAGATGCGACCCTTTTCTTCCTCTCTAGGACGAGCCCGAACGTTTGAAGAAATTAAGGAAGAAGATCAAGAAGGGTTTCGGGAAGATCAGGAAGGGTTTTGGGAAGATCAAGAAGGATTTCGGGAGGATCAGGAAGGGTTCCAGGAGGATCAGGAAACTCGGGGAGAAAATCGGGAAGCTGTATGGAATTCTGCAACTTTCAAACAAGGTCCCTTCAGGAAAAACCGCACGATGATAAAGAAGGAGCTAGGCTCAAAGGCCTTGAGATCAGACGGAAGTCATTTCTGCAGAAAATGACGGTCATTCTCCAATGGTCCAGCTTGGATCCGAATCCGGGCTTTTTATACTTTTATGCAAATTCAAATTTGAAGTAGAATATGAACTCTGTACTCATGTAGGAAAAAAAATCAAACATTGCAGCAAAAGAGGAGTTGGGGGGAACGGTTTGATTGAAGCGGCGATAAATATTTGTAACGCAGCTTTTAAAAAAATAAATAAATAAATGCTGAAACGGGACCGAGTTAGTCTTTTCTTTGCAAAACACGACTCTCTTTTTAACGTAGCGTCTTTCTTTCATTCAAAAACTCCGCGATTTAGGAAATAACTTGCAAAAATCCAGAAAAAGGGTTATGAAACGTGTCAGAAGCCAAATAGTTGCAAGCCAGAGATTTCTCAAGCTTTGAAAAATGGAATAAACACCCAGGCCTGCTTCAGAAAATGCGCAGCTGAAGGGAGAAAGGTGTTAAACATCAAACTCTCCAGGATCTCGCTTTTTACTGAGAATTGTGGGCATCCAACTTGCCTCTATTCCTTTCAAAAGACAGTTTAGGTCCTTCCTAGTCCCCCCACTTTAAAAAGTGGGGAGCAAAGCATCCAAATTACCAGCTTTGGTGGCAAAATCAGCTGCTTGTCAGCAGGAGGAAAATAAAGTCTATAAAATAAAAATAAAGTCTCACCATTCATCACACCAGGATGAGGGAGGTTGCAGACTGTCTCTCTGTAAGAAAGTTCTTACAGAGAGACAGGTTAAAGTTTTGCAGAAAATGACAGCCTTTAGACTTCTCAGGATACAGGAAAAGTTTATTTGGCAGCCAGGTTCAGAAAGTTAGCCCATGGCTTAGCATTGCAAGTTCTGAACAACCTTAATTATCGAAGCACACATTCTTATACAGTCTCAAAAGCATGGCAACACGGAAATACTTAACACATTTCTTATGTGGTTACCTTGGGGAGAAAACCTTTCTTTACTACTCTTTTCGCCCTAAAGAAGCCGTGAACAGAGTTACAAGTTGTCTAGAACTCCCCGTCTCCTGGTGGTTGGCCCACAGACACCCAGCCAGTTTCATAGCAATAGCAATAGCAGTTAGACTTACATACCGCTTCATAGGGCTTTCAGCCCTCTCTAAGCGGTTTACAGAGTCAGCATATCGCCCCCAACAACAATCCGGGTCCTCATTTCACCCACCTCGGAAGGATGGAAGGCTGAGTCAACCCTGAGCCGGTGAGATTAGAACCGCCGAACTGCAGATAACAGTCAGCTGAAGTGGCCTGCAGTACTGCACCCTAACCACTAAGGAGATGAGGGTCTTACTTCTCCTTTTGTTTCAGGTATGGCTTACGTGTTATTAACGAACTTTAATTGAACTTTGTGGTTTGGACTCTTAACACAAGTAGGGACGCTGGCGAGAGCATCCTGTGGTTAGTGAATGGGGACACTTCCTTTAAGTAACTTCTAACTGTCCCTGTTATTCTATTGCAAGTCCCAACTCTTGTCTATGTGGCTTTTAATATAGAAGTAAAGGGGTTCTAAGAGGCTGTCCAGCCTGACCCCAGTAGGTTTCACACTTAGTGTCCAAATCTCACTTTACGGCTGCTTTAAAAGGATTATAAGCAATGGTGATATCCAAGTTGTTGCAGTCTTTTGATTTTTTTACTTCCTCATTTAGTTTAGTTAGCGTTTATTTATTTTTATTGCCTGCTAAGCCAGGGGGTGTGTGGTGACAATAAATATTTTCTTTTTTTGTGTTACTTTATACCTCTCACACATGAGCCATCTGAAGGACTCCAATTATTTTACAGCCCAGAAAATTGACATTTCTGGAGAAATCAATGAGTGAACCATCATTAGAGCAGTGTTTTTCAACCACTGTGCCGCGGCACACTAGTGTGCCGTGACATAGTGTAAGGTGTGCCGTGGGAGAATTACTTTATATATAGTCAATATAGGCACAGAGTTAATTTTTTTTAACATTTTCTAATGGTGGTGTGCCTCGTGATTTTTTTCATGAAAAAAGTGTGCCTTTGCACAAAAAAGGCTGAAAAACACTGCATTAGAGTATTAAAAGGAAAGTAAAGGAATCCAACTCTCCAAATCAGATTCTCCGGAAGAGACCTTCACATTTCCTCCGTTTTATAACTTGAAAAATGGGACAACTTTTCGAAGATCCCTGGCCAGAGAGGTTTTATTTCTTCGCCCCATAGATTGTTTCTATGGCCACCCATCGCACAACCAGATTAATACAGGCGGTCCTCGACTTACGACCACAGTGGAGGCAAAAGTTTATGTTGCTAATTTGTAAAGTGAGTTTTTCCCCTCATCTTACGGCTTCTCTTTCCACATTTGTTAAACAAATCCCTCCCTCCCTTCCTTGTTCCTTTTTCAACCTTCTGGCAAGTCAAGGGGACGCCAGATTCACTTAACGACCATGTTCCTAATTTACCAACTGCAGTGATTCACTTAACAAATGTGGCGAGAAAAGTCATCACTTGAGGGAAAATTCACTTGATAAATGTCTCACTTAGCGACGTAAATTATCAGCTCCATTGTCGTCGTAAATCGAAGACTACTTGCATTAACCTGTTTGCGTGAAAAAGGAGATAAAAGTTTCCTCGGTAACCCTCTGCAGGCTCTGAACTCTGTAGAGACATTTACAAAATTGGCAAGTTTAAGATTTGTGGGACTGAAATTGTGGGTGCTGCTCCATCACTGGAGGTTTTCAAAAATGGACTGAAGAATCATTTCTATAAGATCCCGGGGTTGTGTGTGTGTGTGTAAGGATTGGACAGCCATTTGTCCAGGATAAAATAAGGGTCTCCTGTTTGAGCAGGGGGTTGGACTAGATGGCCTCCAGGGTCCCTTCCAACTCTTCTCCTATTGTTCCATAAGGGTCTCCTGCTTGAGCAGGGGGTTGGACTAGATGACCTCCAGAGGCCCTTCCAACTCTGTAATTCTGTTAGTCTTTTAAACATAGAAGTAGGGGGAAAACCCACAAACGAGTATATATTCATTCATTCATTTATTTATTGCTGGGGTATTTTTTGGGGGAATGATTCCAAAACATCCCACATGGTTTTTCTCTGCCGTTTCCCTTCGGATCGGAGCACGGAGGCTGCCAGCCTTTCCGAATCCCCCCCTCCCCCCATCCTTAGAAGGGGATGGAGATGGGGATGACCCTCGGTTTCTTGAAGAATTTCTTGACACGCTTCTTCACGCTCTTCTTGATCTTCTTGAAAAATTTCTTGAATCTCTTGACCCTCCTTGGTTGATCCTAGAGAGGAGGAGAAGGATGGGGGTCAGGGTTGGGTCCCCAATGACTGCCCTCCCCGGGGGAGGAGGTGTCCATCCAGCCCCTTCCCCTTTCTGCTTCCCTGCTCAGATTCTGCCCTGTTTTTCCCTTCTTCCCCCACTCTGTTTCCTCCGCTTTATCCTAAATTTTTAGGATCACATTTTCTCTCCTTTCTGCTTTTCTTTTCTACATATTTTGGCCTAAATGGGCTGTAAACAGAATTATAGGTCATCTAGAACAGTGGTCTCCAACGGTGGCAACTTTAAGACCTGTGGACTTCAACTCCCAGAGTTCCTCAGCCAGCTTTGCTGGTCATGGCTTGGTGTGTGTGTGTGTGTGTGTGTGCGCGCGTGCGCACGCACGTGTGTGTGTCTGTGTGTCATGTGACTGGGTGGGTGTGGTTATGTAGTCATGTGACTGGGGGGATCAAAATACAGAAACTCACTTTAACAATATCCTGCTGGAGAAGGGGGTTGGACTAGATGACCTCCAGGTACATTCCAGCCCTGGATTGCTGTGCTCTTTCAAGGTATCCTCTGGAGCTGCGTTTAGTCCCAGGTTTGTGGTCCTTCCTCTCTCTCCTTTTTCCCTCCCTTCCTCCCTCCCTCTCTCTTTTCTTTCTTTCTTTTCCTTCCTTCCTTCCTTCTTTCCTTCCTTCCTTCCTTTGTTTCTTTCTTCCGTCCTTTCTTTCTTTCTCTTTTTCTTTCCTTCCCTCCCTCCTTTTTTCTTTCTTTTTCTTTCTCTTTCTTTCCTCCCTCCTCCCTTCCTCCCTTCCTTCCTTTCTTTCTCTTTCTTTCTTCTCTTCTTTCTCTTTCTTTCTCTTTCTTTCTCTTTCTTTCCCTTCCTTTCTTCCTTCCTTTCACAGCACCACACCTCCCCGGATTTGGCCTAGCAGACCTCAGGGAAGCCTCCTGGGAGCCAAAACGGACCCCGAATGCTTAAAAAAAAAGTTTTTAAAAAACCAGTTTCTACCATCAGGCAACACAGCTGATCACGGGAATTTTTTTTTTACTTTGTTAAGCATTTTTTACTATCGGTTTGTGTGAACCGGCTCGAACCAGTAGTATTTCACCCCTGGATCCTCTTGGCAAGGGATCCCTCCCACTTTGGGGAAACGGGAGACGATGGGTGAGATTTAAGCACAAAAGTTTGGCCTTCCAGCTCCGGAAAGTGGGATGCAGGAAGAAGGAAACACTTTGCCCTTCGGGGGTCTCTGCCCGAGAATCCCCTTCAAGGCTGGTCTGCCTGTCTCTGTTCTGAGACTTTGGAAACGGAGGAGGGAGAAGCCCATTAAGAGGGGAGAAAGAATCACTGGATCCCAGGGGACGATGCAGGGATGGGGTGGGAGGGGAAAGGCAGATCACCTTTGCGAGGTTGCACAAAAGCTTTTTTTTTTTTTTTTAAATCACTGAACGTATAAAATAAGAAGAAAAATAGAAACAGGAAATTAGGGAAAGAAGGAAGATGTTGCTGGAAATTGGAAAACGGCGTTCTGAAAATTGCAATCAGAAATGGACGGATGACGTAACCTAGTTGAGTCGTGAAATGTCTTCCAGGAAGCCACCAAGCACCAATAATAACTCCATAGTCCTTTTCTTCCTCCTCCTCCTCCTCCTCCTCCTCCTCCTCCTCCCACTTCTCCTGCTCTCCCCCTCTATAAATCATTTCCCCTCCAGCACTGTTGACATCCTCTAGTTGGGTCACGAGACGTCTGCAAGAAAACCACCCAGCTCAGAGAGGAACCCATACATTCCTCCTTGTTCTTCTTCCACCTCCTCTCTGCAAACCCCCCTCCCTTCTAGCACTGATGATGTTCCCTAGTTGGGTCACGAGACGTCTGCAAGAAAACCAACCAGCTCAGAGAGCGCACCAAGGACTCCCACAGTTCAATCCTGAGCTACAAATATAATCTTCCATTGTTTCCAGAAGTGACTTGATTCTCTTTCCAGCTTATCTGAAGACTGGGCTGTTTGCTGGTTGAGGTGGAACCAAAGCTTGGTAGATACCATGCAAGTGGAAGCTCCCCTCTTCCAAAGCACTGGCCCTGTGGATGGCCTCAAGTGGGATGGGGTCTCCTCCGACTGGAGAATGGGTCAACCCTCCTGCTAGGTTTGGAGCTCCTCCCAGGAGACCCTCCCAAGGACCATGGCATCTTCTTACCTTCTTGTCTTCCTCCTTCCCCACCTCCTTCTCCTCTTCGTTTCCTTCCTCCTCCTCCTCCTCCTCTTCACTCACAGCTTCACAGGTGAGGACCAGCAGTGGGGGCTTCTCTCCAAAGAAGAAGTAGGCCGTGCATTCCATGGCCGCCTGTGGAGGAGAAGACATCACAGTGAGAACTAGGATAGCACCCAGATTTCATCGCATGGAGACCACAATCTCCATCCCTACGGAGGAAATCTAGGTTGAAGCCCTGACCTCACTCAACCATCTCCTGCTAGGTGTGAAGGATGGTAAACAATGCATTCCAAATTATACCTTTTAACCTTTTAAATGGGATAATAATAATATAAGAATGGCAAAGAAAAAGAATAACTATGTGAATATAACTGTATGTCAGAGAATAAATGACAGTAAAAATATATAGCATAAATATAGGTAAATAATATCTGGTCATAAGTAGCTAAGTTTAAATAAAGAAATGTACATACAAATGGATAACGAATGAGGAGATTATGAACGCAAGATAGAAATGTATAGAAGGGAAAACACTAACTGTAAAGAAACCGATTCGGAACTGCGGTATGATATACGATGGGACTTATTGCTCCTATGTTGTTTTTAAGTTATGTGTTTGTTTCTGTTGATGTGCTTATGTGTATAAAATAAAAATTCAAAAAAAACCCATCTCCTACTAGGACAACATTGGACAAGCTAA
The DNA here is from genome assembly GCF_009769535.1 of Thamnophis elegans. Lineage (NCBI taxonomy): Eukaryota > Metazoa > Chordata > Lepidosauria > Squamata > Natricidae > Thamnophis > Thamnophis elegans. The sequence goes on from NC_045558.1 coordinate 2,678,352, forward strand.
GATGGTTCAGCCTCAAGGTCTCCCTGGAGACAGGCAGTCCTCGACGTACGACCAGAATCAACCCCAACATTTCCCGTTGCTAAGCGAGACCCCATGAGTTTTGCCACATTTTACGACCATGTTAAGCACATCCCTGCGGTTGTAATGTTAATTATTCTGGCTTCCAGTTTGTCAGAAAGTCGCAAAAGGGAGGAGGGAAGAGCCAAGGTGGCGCAGTGGTTAAATGCAGCACTGCAGGCTACTGCTAGATCAGCAGGTCAGCGGTTCAAATCTCACCGGCTCAGGGTTGACTCAGCCTTCCATCCTTCCGAGGTGGGTAAAATGAGGACCCAGATTGTTGTTGGGGGCAATATGCTGACTCTCTGTAAACCGCTTAGAGAGGCCTGAAAGGCCTATGAAGCGGTATATAAGTCTACTGCTATTGCTATTGCTATATCGTGTGACGCCGGGACTTTGCAACCGTCGTAAATCTGAGTCAGTTGCCAAGTGTCTGAATTTTGATCACGTGACCATGGGGAGGTACAGATAGTCCTTGACTTGTGACCACAATTCAGCCCAAAATTACCAAGTGAGACGTTCGTTGATGGAGTTCCCCCCCGTTTTACGACTTTCCTTGCCACCGTTGTTAAGTGAATCACTGCACTTGTTAAGTTACTAACACTGCCGTTAAGTGGCACGTCTTGGTTTTGCTCATCAAGTCGCAAAAGGGGATCAGGTGACTCTGGGGGCACCTCCACCGTCGTAAATACGAGTCAGCGACTGAATTTTGAACAGCGACCATGGTGATACTGCACCATCGTAACTTTGGACGGTCACTAAACAAACTGTTGTAAGTTGAGGACTGCCTATACTTTAGGGGAGTGTTTCTCAACCTTGGCAACTTTAAGTCCTGGGGAATTCTGGGAGTTGAAGTCCACAGGACTTAAAGTCGCCACGGTTGAGAAACACTCCTTTAGGGCAGTGGTTCCCAAACTTGGCAACTTTAAGACTTGTGGACTTCAACTCCCAGAATTCCCAGAGCTGGCTGGAGAATTCTGGGAGTTGAAGTCCACAAGTTTTAAAGTTGCCAAGTTTGGGAACCACTGCTTTAGGGCAATTGCTTCCAAGGCTGCCGATGAGCGAATTTCTTTCCTCCTGACAGGTTCCAGAAACCAGGAAAAGAAAATCTGATGTTTTTCTAAGTAGTTTCTTTTTTTTATGTTTCCACACCTGCAGATCAAAATCTTGACAAACTACCACCAACTCTGTGAATTATTTAAGGCACCTTGTGAAAAACGTGCAAGGGAGGAACCGACTTCTAAACTTTTCGGTGGCTTATTACTCTGGAATGTGTCTCCTCCCTCCCAGGAATGCAGAGGCTCTTGAGAGAGTTTGGAGAGCCATTTGTCTGAAAAGGGAGAGGGTTTCCTGCTTGGGCAGCAGGTTGGATTAAAAGACCTCCAAGGTCCCTTCCAACTCTGCTATGTGGAGGAGGAGGAGGAGGAGGAGGAGGAGGAGGAGGAGGAGGAGGAGGAGGAGGAGGAAGACAAGGAGAAAGGGAAGGGTAAAGAGAAAAGGGTTTCCCGCTAGTGCAGGGGTGAGACTAGAAGACCTCTAAGGTCCCTTCCAACTCTGTTATGTGGAGGAGGAGGAGGAGGAGGAGGAGGAGGAGGAGGAGGAGGAGGAGGAAGACAAGGAGAAAGGGGAAAAGGAGATATGAGTTTCTCCTTGAGCAGGGTGAGAGGCTAGAAACCTCTGAGGTCCCTTCCAACTCTGTTATGTGGAGGAGGAGGAGGAGGAGGAGGAGGGGGGGGGAAGGAGAAAGGGAAGGAGAAGGAGAGATGAGTTTCTCCTTGAGCAGGGATGAGACTAGAAGACCTCTGAGGTTACTTCCAACTCTGTTATGTGGAGGAGGACGAAGAAGAAGAGGAGGAAGACAAGGAGAAAGGGAAGGGTAAAAAGAAAAGGGTTTCCCGCTTGAGCAGGGGTGAGACTAGAAGACCTCTGAGGTCCCTTCCAACTCTGTTATGTGGAGGAGGAGGAGGAGGAGAAAGAGGAAGAGGAAGAAGAGGAGGAGGAGGAAGAGGAGGAGGAGGAGGAAGACAAGAAAAAAGGGAAGTAGAAGGAGAGATGAGTTTCTCCTTGAGCAGGGGGTGAGACTAGAAGACCTCTGAGGTCCCTTCCAACTCTGTTATGTGGAGGAGGAGGAGGAGGAGGAAGAAGAGGAGGAGGAGGAGGAGGAAGAAGACAAGAAAAAAAGGGAAGGAGAAGGAGAGATGAGTTTCTCCTTGAGCAGGGGGTGAGACTAGAAGACCTCTGAGGTCCCTTCCAACTCTGTTATGTGGAGGAGGAGGAGGAGGAGGAGGAAGAAGACAAGAAAAAAGGGAAGGAGAAGGAGAGATGAGTTTCTCCTTGAGCAGGGGGTGAGACTAGAAGACCTCTGAGGTCCCTTCCAACTCTGTTATGTGGAGGAGGAGGAGGAGGAGGAGGAAGAAGACAAGAAAAAAAGGGAAGGAGAAGGAGAGATGAGTTTCTCCTTGAGCAGGGGGTGAGACTAGAAGACCTCTGAGGTCCCTTCCAACTCTGTTATGTGGAGGAGGAGGAGGAAGAAGAGGAGGAGGAGGAGGAGGAAGAAGACAAGAAAAAAGGGAAGGAGAAGGAGAGATGAGTGTCTCCTTGAGCAGGGGGTGAGACTAGAAGACCTCTGAGGTCCCTTCCAACTCTGTTATGTGGAGGAGGAGGAGGAAGAAGAGGAGGAGGAGGAGGAAGAGGAGGAGGAGGAAGACACGGAAAAAGGGAAGGGTAAAGAGAAAAGGGTTTCCCCCTTGAGCAGGGGTGAGACTAGAAGACCTCTAAGATCCCTTCCAACTCTGTTATGTAGAGGAGGAGGAGGAGGAGGAGGAGGAGTAAGAAGGAGAAAGAGAAGGGTAAAGAGAAAAGGGTTTCCTACTTGAGCAAAGGTTAGACTGAAGAGCTCTGAGGTCTCTTCCAACTCTGATATTTGGAGGAGGAGAAGGAGGAGAAGGAGGGGGGGGAAGGGAAGGGGAAAGAGAAAAGGGTTTCCCGCTTGAGCAGGCATTAGCCTGGAAGGCCTCCAAGGTCCCTTCCAACTCTGTTATTCTGTCACAGATCCCTCCTCTATCCATGGGCTGAGAGTTGACGGAGAAACGAGAAGAAGGACGTCCCTCAAGACCAAAGTAGCTGGGAAAGAGAATTCCAGTTTCATCTCTGCAAAGAAGGTCCTACAGATGTCCCATGTCCATGTCTCCATCTAAAATACATTCCCAACCCAACATCTCCATCTAAGAGCATCTCCAACCCCACTGGGCACCGGCCACTCACCCCGTCTTCTTGAAAGCTGCATTCCTCCAGGGAAAGTTCCTCTGCCACCTTACACACCGTCTCCTTGATGGTGAAGTTCAGCTCTTGGTTGCCTTCAGAAAGAGGATCCTGAAACAAGACACGGTGAAACAGATGGTTAGTTTGGAGACCCCCATGAACTTCCTCCCACGTCCCCTTGGGACCACGTTGACTGAGTCTTGGTGGAGCCACCAGAACATATCTACAGAGCAGGTTCCATGCAGGTTCCAGAAGTTCTGGATTCCATGCCCACCATCCTGATTGATCTGGTTGAAGGATCTTGAAGAACTTTGTGGTGGAACTGGTTCCACCTTTTCAGCTAGCTTCCCACCAGGGAAGCGTCTACTCTACAAGAAAAATCTAAAGAGGACAAATCAAGTCTAGTTTAGTGGAAAGAAGAACCGGGGGTGACATGATAGCAGTCTTCCAGTATTTGAGGAGCGGCCCCAGAGAAGAGAAGGGGTCAAGCTATTCTCCAAAGCACCTGAAGGCAGGCAAGAAGCAACGGATGGGAACTAATCCAGGAGAGAAACATCTGAGAAGCTTCCTGATAGACTAATCAACCAGTGGAACAACTTGTCTTCAGAAGTTGTGGGTTCTCCATCACTAGAGGTTTTTAAGAAGGGAGTGGACAACCATTTAAGAAGGGAATGGACAACAAATCAAGGAGAGAAGGAACCTAGAACTGAGGAGAAATTTCCTGACAGAGAGGACAGTTAATTGATGGAACAGAAGTTGCCTTCAGAAGTTATGGGTGAGGTCTTCAAGGAAGAGACTGGATGGACTTTGGTGCAGAACAGGAGAGGATCTCCTGCTTGAGCAGGGCATTGGACTAGAAGACCTCTAAGGTCCCTTCCAGCTCTGTTGTTCTATGTTTCTAGGTTTCCAATCCCCGGTGGACCCAAAACTGAAGGGTAGGTAAACCAAGATCTCCATGCCAGGAGAACAGGCTGGGTGGGTCTCACTTTCTCAGCTACCCCTCAGGACAGCTTCCCACAAAGGATGATGGGTCTACTCTACTCCACACAGGTCCACGGTGGACCTCAACTAGGCAGTACTTACCCACTCAGGTGGAGGAACGGCTTCCAGAAGACGATAGAGGGTGCCTTCCCCAGATTTGTTGTTGTAGGTGCTCACTGCAAGGTTGACAGCCTCATCATAGGTCAGGGGTTTGTGTGCGAGGGTGGTGGTCCCACTGATGGCCAGGGCTCCAACCACCAGCAAGGCCTTCCAGAAGCACCCTTCCATCCTTGGTTCTTCTGCTATGGAGATCCACAGCTGATTTGGTTACCGAGACCAGGAGGCCTCCTTAAATACACCGATGGGCAGGACACCTCCTTACGGGGGAAGGAAGTGGGGGTTTTCCCCCACTGAAATCTCCACCGGCCCTTCCTGAAAAGGAGGGGTGGGGGCCACAGATAAGCAACGTTTGTTCTGGCAAGTTTCCAAATCAGGTTTTCTCAATCTTGGCATTTCCCCAACATCCTGGGGCTGGGGAGCTTCTGAGAAGGGCAAGAGGTTATGGTCAACCCATCTGAAAGTGCTCTTTGAATTGCCAAGGAGGAGGAGGAGAGGGGGAAGGGTCTCCTGCCGGAGCAAGGGGTTGGACTAGAAGACCCCCAGGGGTCCCTTTCAACTCAGTTATCCTGAGAGGGAGGAGGAGGAGAGGGAGAAGGAGAGAGAGAAGGAGAGAAAGGTTTTCTTGGTAACCATCTGCAGGCTCTGAAGTCTGTAGAGACATTCCCAAAATTGGCAAGTTTAAGATTATATATATTTTTATTTTTTGTTACAAATTTTAAATTCTTTTACATACAAAGTGTTGTCCGGGTTTCCCCCCGTCCCACCTTTTACATTCTCTTTTATGCATAATTTGCTTCACCATTCCAATTTCAGCCCCATTATTTTTTTCCCCATATTTCCATCTTAAATATTAAATTTTTCTTAACACACAGTATTTGTTTTTCGCCCTTTCAAAAAAAAAGCAACCAAATTTATCATTTCATTTTCCATTTGTTATTCTAATTTCTATAGGTAGCATATATCATCAGATTCAATTTTAATGAAAGAAGCATTTTGTATAATTGGTTGTCCACAATTAACAATGTTATTTTATTTAACCATATATCATTAGCAGTATTAAAATATTTCATTTTCTACTAAGATATCTCTTCTTTCTATTCCTCCTTTCCTAACCATTTTTTCTTAACTCATCATAGGGGACTGGAGACTAAAACATATGAAGAATGGTTGCAGGAACTGGGTGTGTCTAGTTTAATGAAAAGAAGGACCAGGGGAGACATGATAGCATCTTCCAATATTTCAGGGGTTGCCACAAAGAAGAGGGAGTCAAGCTATTCTCCAAGGCACCTGAGGGCAGAACAAGAAGCAATGGGTGGAAACTAATCAAGGAGAGAAGCAACTTAGAACTGAGGAGAAATTTCCTGACAGTTAGAACAATGAATCAGTGGAACAGAAGTTGCCTCCAGAAGTTGCGAATGCCCCAACACTGGAAGTCGATAGATAGATAGATAGATAGATAGATAGATAGATAGATAGATAGATAGATAGATAGATAGATAGATAGATAGATGATAGATAGATAGATAGATAGATAGATAGATGATAGATAGATGATAGGTAGGTAGATAGATAGATAGATAGATAGATAGATAGATAGATAGATAGATAGATAGATAGATGATAGATAGATAGATAGATAGATAGATAGATAGATAGATAGATAGATAAGATAGATAGATAGATAGTTAGATGATAGATAGATAGATAGATAGATAGATAGATAGATAGATAGATGATAGATAGATAGATAGATAGATAAGATAGATAGATAGATAGATAGATAGATAGTTAGATGATAGATAGATAGATAGATAGATAGATGATAGATAGATAGATAGATAGATAGATAGATAGATAGATAGATGATAGATAGATAGATAGATAGATAGATAGATAGATAGATAGATGATAGATAGATGATAGGTAGGTAGATAGATAGATAGATAGATAGATAGATAGATAGATAGATAGATTGATAGATAGATAGATAGATAGATAGATAGATAGATAGATAAGATAGATAGATAGATAGATAGATAGATGATAGATAGATAGATAGATAGATAGATAGATAGATAGATAGATAGATAGATAGATAGATAGATAGATAGATAGATGATAGATAGATGATAGGTAGGTAGGTAGGTAGATAGATAGATAGATAGATAGATAGATAGATAGATAGATAGATGATAGATAGATAGATAGATAGATAGATAGATAAGATAGATAGATAGATAGATAGATAGATAGATAGATAGATAGATGATAGGTAGGTAAGTAGGTAGGTAGGTAGATAGATAGATGATAGATAGATAGATAGATAGATAGATAGATAGATAGATAGATAGTTAGATGATAGATAGATGATAGGTAGGTAGGTAGGTAGGTAGGTAGGTAGGTAGGTAGGTAGATAGATAGATAGATAGATAGATAGATAGATAGATAGATGATAGATAGATAGATAGATAGATAGATAGATAGATAGATAGATAGATGATAGGTAGGTAAGTAGGTAGGTAGGTAGGTAGGTAGGTAGGTAGGTAGATAGATAGATAGATGATAGATAGATAGATAGATAGATAGATAGATAGATAGATAGATAGATAGATAGATCAGACAGAGGAACAGAGAGATAAAAGCTATAGAGGGAGGGGGACAGAGAGAGAGAAAGTGAGAGAGAAAAATAGAAAGAGAGAGAGAGACAGAAGAGAAATATTTACCCACCATCAAGCATCATCGCTTGTGGCACCACACAGTTGCGCAAAGCACTCTGATTGTGCAAGGCCTGGTGGTTGTCGGTTGGCCCCCTCCCCTCCCGTTGTCGTAAGACCCTCTGTGATGGGGCCAACTGAGGAGAGGAGGAGGAGGAGGAGGAGGAGGATAGGCGCTGAGTCACCCGACCTTCTTCGTGGGGAAAGTCCTCCTCCCAGAAGAGGAAGCTCACAACTCAGCCGGTGTCAGGTGGGAAGCACAACCGGGGAGGGGGGGGGCATTTGGTGATGACTCTGGGCAGAACCTGGAGACCCAAAAGGGGAATCCTTGGATCCGCCTCTCACGAGATCACCTGGTTTTATTATCTGCTTTTTTCTTCCACTGATTTATATTTGGCCCTCGTTGTCTTTTAGAAATATAATGCAAGGCAGCGAATACTTCCTCCTCCTCCTCCTCCTCCTCCTCTTCCTCTTATCTTCCCCACAACAAGAGCCCCGTGATGTGGGTTGGCCTGAGAGAGACGGACAGGCCCAAGGTCACCCAGCTGGCACTCAGGGCTACGGCAGGACTAGAACTCCCATCTCCTGGTGACGGGCCCAGAGTCACCCAACTGGCGCTTCATATATAACGCGGGGGTCATAATGGTCTCCCAGGTGCTAGGCTAGTTTCAATTTGCGATTTATAGAAATGATAGAGAGTTTAGAAAGAAAATCTTTTTTAAAAGTGCGGGGTTGTGAGTTGCGTGCTTCTGTGTTGTTGTGACTGCTGCTATCCTTGACCGCAACAGAATGCATTGTGATGATTGTTGGTTTAGTAAAGTTTTAGTTGGACGTTTTGCGCAGAGTTGCTGTTGCAAAACAGGTGGAGGTATTTAAAGGATTAAAGCAATCAAATTACAAAGGGAAACTCTACCCAGGTGTTGGCTAAGATTCCACAATGGTTTGCGGGAGCACAATCCTAAAACTGATTAATCTGTCAATCAATCAATCATAGATGTTTGGACGAGGCCCCGGTTGAGAATTTGTGGACTGGACATTGGCTGGGTGTTCACAGTTTCATGTTTCCTTAGAAAAGTGGCTATTTTTCAGCACTTCTAGATTCGGACATAAAAGAAGACAAGCGGTCCTCAACTTATGGCCATTGATTTTGTGACCATTCGAAGTTAATAACAGCATTGCAAAAAAAAAAACCCGATTTATGATCATTTTTCACACTCAAGTGGCCACTTGATCAAAATTCAGGCGCTTGGCAACTGACTCAGATTTATGACGGTCTCAGTATCCAGGGTTACACAATCCCCTTTTGCGACCTTCCGACAGACAGGAAGCCAGATTCACTCAACAACCGTGTAACTAACCTAACAATGCAGTGATTCACTTAATAACTGTGGCAAGAAAGTATATTAAATAGGGCAAAACTCACTTGTGCCTCACTTAGCAATGGAAATTTTGGTCATAAATGGAGAACTACCTGTGAATTAGCTGCTTTCTCCTTCTTATTTCATCTGGCAAGAAATGACAAGGGCTGCCCGGTCTTGAAAACAGGGGAGTGGGGGAATTCTCCAAAGAATCCATTTAATAAAAATAAATAAAAATTAAAGTCAAAAGTTTTGAAGTTAAAGTTTTAAAGTTAATGTTTTAAAGTTAAGAGTTTTAAAATCAAAGTTTTAAAGTTAAATTTAAAGGGTTTAAGTTAAAGTTAAAGTTAAAATAAATGAAATTAAAAATAAAATCAGAATGAGAATCAAAATCAGAATTTAAGCAGGAGAGGAGAGAGAAAAAGGAAGGAGGAAGGCTAAGAAAAGTCTCCAACTGAGATTAAACATAGCAAAGGAAATAAAAGGGGAGATAAAAGAAGAAACGAGGGATATATTGAGGGGGAGGGGAGGAAACTGGAAACCCCAAATTTAACCCAGAGAAATCAGGAAGGAATTCCCACGAGTGTTGTAAAAAAAAAAGCACCACTCCCTCTCGACAATTTGCATTTTGCAAGAAACAGCCTTGCTCTGCCTCGTTTCAGCGTTTATTATCTTGTTCTTAAAACAAAAGCTGCCTTAAGAACATTTCTGCAATTTCCCCCCGCTATTTCCCTAAACTATTTCTCTTCTCCGTGCTGCAATCGTTTCCTCCCCACCTCAATTCAGACTTTATGTTCTATTGCAGATTTGAATTTATACAATCATTGACCAAGCTCGTATCTGATTGACGTTCTCCACGGTCCCCCCCCCCAATGTAGGTCTAAGGGGGAGCGGGGTGGAAATTGGAGAGAGATCGCCCTCATCGGAGATCTGAGACGGGATCCCTCCGGATCTTCTCTTAGGCGGTGACGTATCCGGCGACCACCTTCTTTCTCTTGAAGAGTTTCTTAAGCCCTTTCTTCAGCTTTCTGAAAACTCTGAGGAATCTCTTCTCCCGTTTCGGCTGATCCTAGAAGGGAAGAGAGAAGCGGTTGTTGGTCTAGGGCTGGTTCCCCCAGCAACCAGGGCGAAAAGCAAGGCACGTTCAGAATAGTCCTCGACTTACGACCCCAACGTTTCTGCTGTTGAGCGAGACATTTTATTAAGCGAGCTTTGCCCCCACTTGACGACTCTTCCTGCCAACAGTGGATATGCGAATTGCTGTGTTTGATAGACGAGTAACCTGGTTGTTAAGTGAATCCGCATGGACTTTGCTGGTCAGAAGGTCACAAAAAGGGGAATCATGTGACACCCTGCCCAGGACACTGCGGCCGTCACAAATATGAACATCTGAATTTGGATCATGTGGCCATTGGGATGTTGCCATGATTGTAAGCATCAAACGGGGTCACGAGTCACGTTTCCCAGTGCCGTCGTAACTTTGAACGGTCACTAAACAAACTCTTGTAAGTTGGGGGCTGTCTGTGCAGAATACAGAATTACAGAATTGGAAGAGGCCTTGGAGGTCTTCTAATCAACAGAACTCAATGGAACTATGCATCGTACCCTTCAAAAACCCCGGAGCACCCCTCAGGGAATTACCTGAGGATTGGGAAAGGACAGATGTGGTTCCCATCTTCAAAAAAACGGGGGGGGGGGGGATACAGACCCAGGAAACTACAGACCAATCAGCCTAACATCAGTACCTGGGAAGATACTGGGGAAAAATAATAATAATAATAATAAAACAGATCTGCGAACATCTGTAAACAAATATAGTTATAACTAGTAGCCAACATGGATTTGTTAAAAACAGATCATGCCAGACTAATCTTATTGCGTTCTTCGACAAAGTGATAAAATTAGTGGACCAGAGGAATGCCGTCAATATAGTTTACCTGGACTTCAGTAAGGCATTTGATAAGGTAGACCATAACCTACTACTAGATAAAGTAGAAGAATGTGGGTTGGACAGCATCACCGCCAGATGGATTCGTAACTGGTTGACCAACCGCACTCAATGTATAGTCCTCAATGGAACTGCATCTACATGGAGGGAAGGATGCAGTGGGGGACCCCAAGGCTCTGTTTTAGGCCCAGGACTCTTCAACATCTTCATCAATGATCTGGATGAGGGGATAAATGGGGAACTCATCAAATTTGCAGATGACACCAAGCTGGCAGGAATAGCCGACACGCCAGAAGACTTAAGGCTCAAGATGCAGAAGGATCTTGACAAACTTGAACATTGGGCACTATCTAATAAAATGAAATTCAATGGTGAAAAGAGTAAGGTTCTACATTTAGGCAAGAAAAATGAAATGCACAGGTACAGTATAGGTGGCACCTTGCTCAATAGTAGTAACTGTGGGGGGGATCTTGGAGTCCTAGTGGACAACCGTTTAAATAGGAGCCAGCCGTGTGCAGCAGCTGCCAAAAAAGCCAACACAGTTCTAGGCTGCATCAACCGAGGGATGGAATCAAGATCACGTGAAGGGTTAATACCACTTGATAATGCCTTGGTGAGGCCACACTTGGAATACGGCGTCCAGTTTTGGTCGCCATGACGTAAAAAAAAGATGTGGAGACTCTAGAAAGAGTGCAGAGAAGAGCAACAAAGACGATTAGGGGACTGGAGGCTAAAACATATGAAGAACGGTTTTGGCACGCCCTTAGAAAAAGGTTCTCCTTCCCTGGTCTAGTCTTAATGAAAAGAAGGACATGGGGTGTGGGGAGGGGGAAGCATGATAGCAGTCTTCCAATATTTGAAGGGCTGCTACAAAGAAGAGGGGTGGGGGGGGGTGTCAGACTATTTTCCAAAGCACCTGAAGGCAAGACAAGGGAAGAAATCATGATTGAGAACCCAAGCTAGGAGAGAAGCAACTTGGAATTAAGAAGACGTTCCCTAACGGTGAGAGACCAATCAGCCCATGGAATAGCTTCCCTTCAGAGCTTGTGGGTACTCCATCAGTGGAGGCTTTCAAAAAGACACAGGGTTACCACTAGACTCGCATGGTACAGGGTCTCCCGCGCCTGGACTAGAAGACCTCCAAGGTCCCTTCAAACTCTTATTATTCTATGTCCTAGTCCAGAACCTGTGCAATTTCAGACAAATGATTGCCCCGGTCTCTTCTTAAGCGTTGGAGCACCCACAGCTTCTGGTGGCAAAGAGTCCCCCTGGTTAATTGTTTTCATTGTTGGGACAGAATAGCAGTTGGAAGGGACCTTGGAGAGGTCTTCTAGTCCAGCCTCCTGCTCCAGCAAGAAACCCCACAGCAGTGATGGCGAATCTTTTTCGCCTGGGGTGCCAAAATATATGTGTGCACTCACATGTTCCATCCCGTAATTTAATGCCCGTCCCACGCCGTGCCCCCTGCACATGCCCTGCACACACAGCTTTCTTGGAGCCTGAGGAGGGCAAAAACGGCCTCTTCTAACCCCCCCTGGCCTCCCCCACCCACGTCCCCAAACTTCCAGTTTGCGACTTGGGTGATTTTTTTTGTCTTCCGGAGGCTTTAGGGAAGCTTCCGGAGGGCGAAAAACAGCAGAAAATCAAGGCTAAAAAATCAGCGGGCGCCAGAGCTGACAGGGCAGCACTTCACTCCTTGTGCCACCTGTGGTATAGATGCCATAGGTTCTCCATCACAGCCCTATGCTTTTCCAGACAAGTGGCTGCCCAGTCTCCTCTGTAAAAAGAGAACATTTCTCCCTAGTTCCAAGTTGCTTCCCTCTTTGATTAATTTCCATCCACCGTTTCTTTTCTTCCCTTCTGGGCCCTTTGGAGACTACGTGACTGATGTGATTTGAGAAACACAGATGAAAAATGGCATTATTTTTTTTGAGAAGGGCAGGGTTGCTTCGAGAAGGGAATTCTGCCCGTTTCTGGGACACGGGGAAACGATGGATGTGACTTAAGCTCAAACACAGAACTTTCAGTTTCAGAAACTGGAATGCAGGAAGCAGAAAATACGTTTGCACAATCTTGCAAAACAACCAAGCCTCTCTTTTCCCACCCTCTCCCCCCCCCCCACTTTAAAAGAAGCACTTTGAATCGAGTTATTTCCTCAAGGTGCTTCTCCCTCCCCTTTCGAGAAGACCTCCGTCTTCAAAGCCTAAATCCTCAAATCGGAGAACTATGAGAAAGAGGAAGATAAATTTTATGGCTTTCCAGAAATGACTTAATTATGTTTAAGTCAACAGTGTTTATGTTTAATATATCAACAGTGGGCGGGTTAATGGTTCCCGGGGGAATCAAAGCTGCTTGAGCGATATCCATAAGTGGAATTTCCCCTCTAAAACATGTGGCGTAGAGCCTCCTTCTAACTTCCTTCTCTTATTATTTCTCCTTCTCCTCTTCCTCCTCCTTTCAAACCGTCCTCCCTTCTAGCACTGGTGACGTTCCCTAGTTGGGTCATGAAACGTCTGCGAGAAAACCACCCAGCTTGGAGAATAAGGACCCCCTAAGTAGATGTCTTCCTCGTCCTCCTCCTGCTCCTGCTTCCCCTCCTCCTTTCAAACCCTCCCTCCCTTCTAGCACTGATGATGTTCCCTAGCTGGGTCATAAAACGTCCTCCAGGAAACCACCCGGCTTGGAGAGCATCAAGGATTTGATAGTTCAGCTCTGAGCTATGAATTTCACAAATTACTTAATTATATTTCCACAGCATGTCTCAACACTTGGCAGGTTGCTCGTTCCTTCCTCCCTCCCTTCCTTCCTCCTCCTCCCTTCAAACCCTCCCTCCCTTCTAGCCCTGATGACGTTCCCTAGTTGGGTCATGAAACATGTGGAAGAAACCCACCAAGCTTGGAGAGCACCAAGGACCTGTTTAGTTCAGCTCTGAGCTACAAATTTCTATGGTTTCCAGAAATGACTTAATTGTGTTTCCAGCATATCTCAACATGTTAGTTCAGGGGGAGCCAAAGCTTGGGAGATGCCACTGAGGTGGAATCTCCTCTCTAAAAGATGTGGCAAATGTAGGACCTCAGCTGAGACGGGGTCTCCTCCCCCTTGCAAATGGTTCAACCTTCCTTCTAGGTTTCAGGCTCATGGCAGGAGGCCCCATGCATCACACTGAGTTCTTACCTTCTCCTCCTCCTCCTTCTCCTCCTGTTTCTCTGCTTCCTTCCCTTCTTCCTTCTTCTCCTCCTCTTCCTCTTCCTTCTTCTCCTCCTTCTCCTCCTTGTTCCTGGCTTGGTTCTCCTCCTCCTTCTTCTCCTCCTGCTTCTCCTCCTCCTTCTTCCCCACTTCTTCTCCTTTCTCCTCCTCCATTCCAGCCACAACTACACAAGTGAGTACAACCACTGGAGGCCTCTCATCAAAGTAGTAGTAGCCAGTACATTGCCTGACCACCTGCAGAGGAGAAAAATGCATGCATGAAAGCGGATAGACGTGTCCCGAGATAATGTTGTCGAATCTGATCAGTCACCAGGGCTGGACATTGTAGTTCTTTTGAGCTTTTGGGCCTTTGATGGAGACCATCCTCAAGGAACTTCTCTCTATCCAGAATGTGGAGAGAGAGAGAGAAAGAAAAATTCCCTGAAGACGACTTCCAGCACGAATCTGAAAGCTTGGAAGACTTTAATCTCTGGACCTGGTGACTGACTCAGATTGGATCCAACAGAAAAAAGACAGCTGAGATTCCAGATATCTCCCATAATTGATTACATGGAGGCCACCATCTGGTTTCCTAAGGAGGAACCTTGGGTTGCTTCAACCGTGTCCTTCCAACATTGTCAGACAAACTAAGCCGGTTCAACCTCAGTCCCTCTCTCTCTCCGTGCAACTTTTGGGGAAACAGGAAGCCATTCCTGAAGGGTTCAAGAGTTGGGTCCCTTCTCCATCCGTGGTGGCGGAGCTAAGAGTTGACTTGGAGAACCTAGGGGAAGAATGTCCTTCAGGACAAAGGTGGAAGAGAAAAAAGGCAGTTTAAATAAGTTCTTTCTCCAGCCCACTTGGGATGGAGACCCAGTTTCAGCTCTGCCAGGAAGGTCCCACAGAAGTCCCATTGGCCATGTCTCCATCTATAATAGATCATTGGCATCCATCACTCACCCCGTCTTCTTTGAAGTCACATTCATCGAAGAAAACCACATCTTCCAACAGGCACATGGTCTCCTTGATGGTGAAGTTCAACTCTTCGTGGCTATCGGAAATAGGATCCTGAAACAAACAGATGGTTAGTTTGAAGGCCACCTACACCTTCTCCCAGTTCACATTGGAATTATTTCTGAATGACTCTTGAGGTAGCCAACGAATGTGGCTACATACCAGAATCCGTGCTGGTTTCAGAAACTCCATGCCCATCATCCTGGCTGACCGTAGATGAAGGCTCTTGAAGAGCTCCATGCTAGGAGGACAGGATGGCTGGATTCCCCCCTTTCTCACAAGCTCACCAGCAGTCTCAGATCTGCTGCCCATCAGGGATGAGTCTTCTCTACCAAAGGCTCTAAAACAAGCCCTCAGTGGACCTGAACTGAAGAGTGACGTACCCACTGAGGCTCAGCAAGAGCCTCCAGGAGACGATATACACAGTCTTCCCCTGCTTTGCTATTGTAGATGGCCACCGCGAGGTCCACAGCCTTCTCATAGGTCAAGGGCTTATGTGGCAGCGAGGAGCACCCGAAGACCAGAAGCGCTCCAACCACCAGCCAGGTCTTCCAGAAGCTCCCTTCCATCGTTGGTTCTTCTACCGTGGAGGTCCACAGCTGATGTGGTCGCCAGGAACAGGTCTCCTCCTTTTTATCTCCTGATACCGCAGGTCGTACGTTCTCTGGCTGGCGGCCAAGTTCCCCTCCGACTGCATTTTCTGAAGTCCTTCCTGCACGGTCTTCTTGGGGGGGGGGGGGGACGGGAAACAAAAGAGGAGCCGTTTTGTTGAGGTGGGAAACTGGAGAATAAAGAAACAGGTGCAGGACCCATACAGAGAGGGATCGGTGTAGATTATAATCACCTCCATTTTTTTTCCCTTCCACCCAGGAGGGTCAGGGATGGATGCCAAGGTGTGAATTCACAGTAGGAGACCTTCAATCATGGTGCAGGATCTTCCCTCTTTGGCACTTTCCAGGTTCCCTGTGACAACCGGCAGCATTGGTGGCTGTGTGGCTGACCTTCTCCCCTCGCTGTTATTGAATTGAATTGAATTTTATTATTTGTATGCCGCCCTTCTCCGGGAAGGACTCAGGGCGGCGAACAATTCAAAAGGGGAAAAAAGGGGAACATAAAACGAAATACAGATAATTAAAATAAGCAAGAGGCACACAACCACACAAGTCGAGAGGGGAGGGAACTCATCACCCCCCAGGCCTGCCGGCAAAGCCAAGTTTTGACGGCTTTTCGGAAGGCCTGGAGAGAGGTGAGGGTCCGGATCCCTGCGGGGAGTTCATTCCAGAGGGCCGGAGCTGCCACAGAGAAGGCCCTCCCCCGGGTGGTAGCCAGATGGCATTGGCCAGTAGATGGCACCCGGAGGAGGCCAACCCAGTGAGATCTAACGGGTCTGTGGGAGGTAATTGGCAGCAGGCGGTCTCTCAAGTACCCAGGTCCAATACCATGAAGGGCCTTATAAGTGACGACTAGCACTTTGAAGCGTATCTGGAGACCGATCGGTAGCCAGTGCAGCTCGCGGAGGATAGGTGTGACGTGGGTGTACCGAGGTGCACCCACGATCGCTCGCGCGGCTGCGTTCTGGACGAGTTGAAGTCTCCGAATGCTCTTCAAGGGCTATCTATTCTTCCCCCCCCCCCGCCTTCTTTGCAGCCTCCAATTTATTATCCCACCACCCTTATTTTTTCAGGGTGAATTCTGGTGGTAAATTCTCCCCTGGCAGCTTCTGAAATCTGTTGAGAACTTTCCTGGCAGGTTTTAGATGTGTGGATTTTGGGTTGCGAGTCTTCAAAGGCTCCAGTTTTTTATTTTATTATATTTTTTATTTATTTATTTTCAAAACAAACATACAACTCCTCCTTCTTTACATATTGTATAAAATGTATCAGCTGGTTACAAAAGGCTTTTGTGCATCTCTTCTGCCGTCATCAAGCTTAATTCATATTAATTCAAATATCTTAACTCAAATATTTACTATATTAACCTCATCATACCTCCACTTTTATTTGACTATAGTTATTTAAGCATCCTTCATCCTTAAGTATACCAAGATTTATTACATAACCACATGCTGGCATTTCATTTACTTATTTGTAAAATCCTCCCTTAACATTAAATCCTCATATCCTGTTTTAGCTAAACATCCATAATATTTGATACCAAAATTTTCTAATCCTCCATGTATATAATTTATTATCATTATCCTTTCTTTAACTATTTAACTATATCCTATATCATAACATTTTCCCCCTATTAGTTAAAACTTAACTGTATCTAGTTTTATTTTTTTTATTATTATTGTTATTAATAATCTTTATATATAGTCCAAAAATATTTCTAAGCTTCCCTTCTCATATCCAATTATTACTTATCATAACAGCTCAACATTGTATACATTACTATCATTGTCAATTTTTATTTAACTATACCTATTACCACTGGATTTAACTAAGTTTCAGTTTTTATTTTACTTTTAAAGGTAATTGTCAAGGCTTCTCCAAGCATAATTAAGTCAAGTCTTCCTTGGGACTCAAGTTTACTTCTGGGTTATTTTAGCAAGACACCCATGTAGGAGAAGGGATGGCAGAATCTGGGGGGTGAAGAGGGGCATCAGTCTGGACACACTGGAATGCCACCCCAAGAATCCATCAGAGAAAGAAAATAAGCAAGCAGAAAAAGAGGGAGGATGAGGAGGGGAAGGAAGAAAGGGCAAAGCAGAGGAAGGAAGGGAGGGGAAGTAAGAGTAGGAGAGAGGGTAAGAAGGAGGAGGAGAGAGGAGGAGTGGGGGGGGGTGGGAAGAGGGGAAGAAGAAAAGAGGAAGAAAGAAGAAGGTAGAGAAAGGAGGTTGAGAAGAAGGAAGGAGCAAGGCTGTTGCAAAATAAGATGGGGATACTGGGGGGCAAGAAAGTGACCCCCCACTGTGCTTTCTATATTGTAGGAAGTTTATCACCCAGCCCTCTCCCAGAAAAATGAAATATCCTAGGAAATATTGAAAAGGCAGAATATTTCCCTGGATGTGAAAAGAAAGAAACATGTTTTAAAAGACAGAATAGCTGCCTGTAGCTTCCTGCCCATCCACACTTTGTCAATGGGCCATTAAGAAGGCCGAGCTAGTCCACTTTACATAATAAAGACTTCTCCACTTCGGCTACAGAAAAGCATGATAATATTGGCCCCAACTGACCACATGGCATCTGAGAACTCAACCAAACCTGGATTCAAAAGCCAGCCTAGAGAGTTGCCCCTGCAAGGCCCCATGGGATTCTGACAACCAATCAGAATACAAGCTCAAGATCAAAGGCCAGAGAGGGCATAAAATCAGGGACTTTCAGCATCTCCATGTCTCCAGGGTCTTTTCCCCCACTTGGAGCCGAACCCAGAAGGACATTTCTTTCATCGCTATATTTGTAAGAAGAGAGTGATAAATGTTAATAGTATTTGCAAGAATGTATATTGGTGAATGTACTTGAAAGGAAAAAATAAAAAAAAAACTCTAGGCAAACATAAAATCTGGACTCAATATGTAGTCATAATCAGGGTAGGGTTCACTTACTTCCCCTACTGATTCGAAAGTGTGAGTCCTCACAGGTGCTCGGACTTCCATGCATGTGCTTTGCTCGTATGCGCGTGGCTTGCACGCATGCACACGGCTTGAACACATGCCTAAATAGGACGGCATAGAGGCAAGGTGGGTGGGTGGGTGGGTCCGCGATTTCCACTACCGGTTTGGCTGAACCGGATCGAACCGGCTGGATACTACCTCTGGTAAGCAAACTTAAGTCCAAACCCTTCGTTAGCTCTGATCGTTAGCTAACTTTCAGCAAGAGCCAAGCATTAGTTGACTCCGTTGTCCTGAAATATTACAGAGTACAAATACTACAGAGTTATATTTGAGTAATTCTTCAGCTGGAGGTTGGACTGGAAGACCTCCAAGGTCCCCTTCCCAGCCTGTGATTCCATGATTTTGTATACCGGCATCCTGCCTGAGCAGGGGGCTGGATTAGAAGACCCTCCCAAGGTCCCTTCCAACTCTGTTCTAGAGCCGAGGTGGCGCAGTGCTTAAATGCAGCACTGCAGGCTACTTCAGCTGACTGCAGTTCTGCAGTTCGGCTGTTCAAATCCCACCGGCTCAGGGTTGACTAAGCCTTCCATCCTTCCGAGGTGGGTAAAATGAGGACCCGGATTGTTGTTGGGGGCAATATGCTGACTCTGTAAAAACCGCTTAGAGAGGGCTGAAAGCCCCATGAAGTGGTATATAAGTCTAACTGCTATTGCTATTGCTATTCTTCTATTATCAGTACAAACCCACAGATTCCGGAGTGGGGAGCCAGAATGTTGAACCAGCAATTTAGGAGGCGGATTGTCCCCATGGCATGTGACCTCTAGGCTGGAATATTTGAATGTGCTCTACATGGGGCTGCCCTTGAAGAGCATTCGGCGACTCCAGCTAGTCCAGAACGCGGCCACGCGAGCGATTGTGGGTGCACCTCGGTTCACCCACGTAACACCTATCCTCCGCGAGCTGCGCTGGCTACCTGTTGATCTCCGGGTGCGCTTCAAGGTGCTACTTATCACCTATAAAGCCCTTCATGGTAGTGGGCCTGGGTACTTGAGAGACCGCCTACTGCCAATCACCTCCACCAGACCGATTCGATCGCATCGATTAGGCCTCCTCCGAATCCCATCTTCTAGCCAGTGCAAACTGGCAACTACCCGGAGGAGGGCCTTCTCGGTGGCTGCTCCGTCCCTTTGGAACGAACTCCCCGTGGAGATTAGGACCCTCACCACCCTCCAGACCTTCCGCGTAGCCCTTAAGTCCTGGCTGTCCCGACAGGCCTGGGGCTAAAGACTTCAACCCCACTCGAATAGTATGACTGTTGCGCTTTTTTTAACGATGTATTGTCTTCATGTTTGTAACTTGTTTGTCCTTCCCTCCCCCTGAATTGTGAGCCGCTCTGAGTCCCCCCAGGGAAAAGGGCGGCATACAAATAAAGGGAAAAGTAAAAAAGGCATAGGGCCGGTCTATAGGCAGGATTGCATTTCTCCCGTGGTTTCTGTTCGCCCCGCCAGATATGAGAGGTAGGGCAGGTTCTGGGCCCTTTTTGTCAAGCAATGACCAAAAACCCTTTGTCTTCTCTGAGGCAGCACCTGGACTGTGAAATACCTCCCCTACCCCCCAAAAAAATCCAGATGCTCCTAACCGTGCTAGACCCTCGACAGGTTCCGCATTTCCGGCAACTTCCTCCCCCTCTCCCGTGGCCATAGGGCAGGCAGTGGGGTGAAGGCTGCTGTCGGTGGGGGCTTGTGATTGAGATGGATTGTTTAGCTGGGTGATTGTTTGCCATTGTGGATATCGATCTTTATGCACCACCCTCATTGTGTGATTGGAGGCCATGGAAACTAAAAAACAACAGATAAAGAAATTGTGACCCCTTGGAAAGGAGCCCTGTTCTTAAAGTTACAACAGGGAGGAAGTCTTAAGTAGCACTAGAGAGAAAAACATGTCTTGGCCACTTTGGTGTAGGGGCGGGAAGGTGCTGGGCCAAAAACCAGGAGACAGTGAGTTCTAGTCCTACCTTAGGCAAGAAAGCTAAGCTCTTTGGACTATTACCCCTCCCTCGAATTCCTTCAAAAAGTTGTAGTTGTGCAGGAAATAGGAAGAGGTATAAATATTACCTACCTGCTTTGTATTATTTTTTAAAAAACAACAAAGGTAGGTTTTAAAAAAGCATACAAAAAAGCGAAGTCATCGGTTGAGCGCTGATGTATTACTGCGGCTGCTGTTGTCCTTGGTAGCAACTGTTGTGCATTGTGGTGATTGTTTTTATAAACTTTTAAATTGGAAGCTTGCCCCCCTACCCTCCCCCCCCCCGAGTCGCTGTTGCAAAATACGTGGCTGCATTAAAGGATTAAAGCGAGCGAACTTCTCTTTCTCAAAAGGGAAACTCCATTAAGGTTTTGGCTAAGATTCAACGGCGTTTTAAGGGAACATAATTACAAGAGAGATCAATCAATTCAGTTGGTTAAGAGAAGACTTGGAAAAAACCGCACAGGTGAGAAGTTATGGACAAGTACCTCACTGTTCCTGGCCTTGTTTTTTTTGCATAAAGGACTGGCAAACTCTCAGGAGTTCTTGCATTCAAAGATTAAAATAATTAATTGAAGGGACATAAATAATAAATTGCCATTTCGCTCCTGTAAGAATTCCTGCTATCTTGTTATTTTTTTGTACAACTTGGTGCCTGGAACGGAATATGTCATAGCTTGGCAGGTTTACACCAGGCTAATACCTCTGTTTGCTAAGCATTAAGCCCCCCCCTGTTCCTTAGTGCCCAACCAATGCAGGGATACAAGGAAGGCATGGGCCAGGGGGCCCCCCAGAATTGTGTACTAAGCTGAAGGTATAAAAGGACGCCATACCTTCTCTAAGGTGTGGGCTATTCCTTACATGCATTGTTGTCTGCATTTTCCAGATACAATTTCAACCAGTATTTTGTTTTGGCTAAAAATAAAATCTTGCCTCTTTTTGCAAGCCTCGAGTCTCAGTGGAAACTTTTGGGACCTTATACAAGGACATTAGAAATTGTCTTCCTCTTATTTAATTTAGCAAGCAGAGTCACTGCTCGGCCTTAAAAACAACTGGGTGGTGGAAAAACGCTGCTTGTAAACTATTTAAGCAGAAAGGAGAAAAAGGGGAAAGAGAAGACAGGAATAATTTAGGTAGTCCTCGAACTTATGACCATAATCAAAATTCCTGCTGCTAAGTGAGACATTTCTTAAGTGAATTTTGTCCCATTTTGTGACCTTTCTTGCCCCAGTTCTTAAGTTAATCCCTGCATTTCTTTATGCATACAGAGAGCATCTGCACCAAAGACAAATTCCTTGTGTGTCCAATCACGCTTGGCCAATAAATAATTCTATTCCATTCCTATTCCTATTCCTATTCCTATTCTATTCTATTCCTATTCCTATTCCTATTCCTATTCCTATTCCTATTCCTATTCCTATTCCTATTCCTATTCCTATTCTATTCTATTCCTATTCCTATTCTATTCTATTCTATTCCTATTCCTATTCCTATTCCTATTCTATTCCTATTCCTATTCCTATTCCTATTCCTATTCCTATTCCTATTCTATTCCTATTCCTATTCCATTCCTATTCCTATTCCTATTCTATTCTATTCTATTCCTATTCCATTCCTATTCCTATTCCTATTCCTATTCCTATTCCTATTCTATTCTATTCCTATTCCTATTCCTATTCCTATTCCTATTCCTATTCCTATTCCTATTCCTATTCTATTCCTATTCTATTCCTATTCCTATTCCTATTCCTATTCTATTCTATTCCTATTCCTATTCCTATTCTATTCTATTCTATTCCTATTCCTATTCCTATTCCTATTCCTATTCCTATTCTATTCCTATTCCTATTCCTATTCCTATTCCTATTCCTATTCCTATTCTATTCCTATTCCTATTCCATTCCTATTCCTATTCCTATTCTATTCTATTCTATTCCTATTCCTATTCCTATTCCATTCCTATTCCTATTCCTATTCCTATTCTATTCTATTCTATTCCTATTCCTATTCCTATTCCTATTCCTATTCCTATTCTATTCCATCCCATCCCATCGCATTCTATTCTATTCTATTCTATTCTATTCTATTCCTATTCCATTCCTATTCCTATTCCTATTCCTATTCCTATTCCTATTCCTATTCCTATTCCATCCCATCCCATCGCATTCTATTCTATTCTATTCTAATTAAATTAGAATTAAATTAAATTAGTCCAGTTTTTTCTAACCATGTACATATATACATCCGAACTAGACTGCGTTGTATCTCTGTTTGTGGGTATGTATACATAATTATGTATTTATTTATTTGTTTCAAAAATTTATTTATTTATTTATTCACATTCATTTAGTGTATATTGAAGGTGGTGACCCTTTGAGAGCTGTAGGCAACGAAATTTCATTTCAATGTATGCCGGTTAGTCTACGTTCAAAATAGGATTAAAGTTATTCTAACTCTAAGTCTAGTAACACGGTTGTTAAGTGAATCGGGCTTTCCCGTTGACTTTGTGTTGGAGATTCTGTTTTAACCAAAGAGCAGAGAAAGAGTACAGTCACCATGTGCTTTACTGCTCAACCGTTTAACTGTAACAGGAAAGAAGAAGCTCTAGTTAGCACAAAAGAGCATAGAGTATATACCATAGAGCCCAACTTTAAACACTGCCATCCGCTGGCTGAATTCTACTGTAGTTGTTGCGTTGCATTCCCACAATGAATTCCAAGAGTTTGCATGTCGGAAGGGCACAAAATGGGATCACGTGGGAATCCGCAACCGTCATAAATGTGAGCCAGTTGTCAAATGTCTGACTATCGACCGCAGGGATGAAGCGATGGTCATAAGTGTGAAAAACACTCATAAATTCCTTTTTTCCTGGGACGTGGTAACTTCAAACGGTCGCTAAATGGATTGTTGTAACTCGAGGCACATCTGTACTGCAATCTACATAAAAATCTCATGAAGGGGAACGAATTGGGAATAAAGGAACAGAAACTGTTGAAATAGAAGTCAAACAAGAGAAATGGGGAACAAATTAGAGGAAGGATGTAAAAACCTCTTTCGCCATGAACAAAAGTTGGGGTTGTTTTTTTTACAAAGGAAAGACACGTTCTGTTCAGAATTTATTTACATTTTTTAAAAGCGGCCTTACAAATATTTCTGCCAATTTCCCCATTTCCTTCGACTTCTTTCCCTAACTCGCCTCTTCTGCTGGCCATAATACAGGTAGTCCTCAACTTACGACTTCAACTGAGCCCAAAATTTCTCTTCCTAAATTAAACAGCCATTAAAGGAGTTTTGCCCACAGCCTTCCTTGCCTCAGTTAAGTGAATCCCTGCAGTTGTTAAGTTGGTCACACGGTCGTTAAGTGAATCTGGCTTCCCCATGATCACTTGACTCCGGGACCCTGTCACACCGTCGTAAATACGAGTCAGCTGCCATGCTTCTGAATTTTTATCACATGACCGTGGGGGTGCCACGACGGTCGTAAGTGTGAAAAACAGTCCTAAGTCATTTTTTTCTATGGCGTTGTAGCTTTGAACGGTCACTAAACAGACCATTCTAATTCAAGGCCTAGCTGTGTGAGACAATTGCTACATGGGACCGCAGAAGCCCTGGAAATGTGAAAAAAAAGGGCCATAAATCACTTTTTTCCCAGTGCTGACATAACTGGGTCACTAAATTAATCATCATAAGTTGAGGACTAGCTCTGGGTTTGGATTCTCCAAGATCACCTCGGAGTTATGACTTTGTGGGTTGATCAATTGCGCTTATAAAATGCAGGGTGTTCTGACCGAGGCTTCCCGAGAGCCTGAAGGAAACTCCTGGTCCCGACAAAAAACCCTTTTATTAATTTCCTGTGAATTCTGCTCCTTCACATCTAGCAAAGTCTTTCGAGGGAGGATTTACAGTCACAGACCTTATCTGGCTTGGAGAGCTGCCAGGCTGAGATCTGCAGAACTTGGCCAGGAGCCTTGGAGAGTCACGAACCAATTAAGTGAACTAATTGTCTCCTGCAAACTCCACTCTCCTTTCGATCCTCTTTTATTCCTTTTGGGAGGGGCCATTCACCGTCCACCTGTGGCCTTACTCCCAAGTCAACCCCTGTTCTTTAGCTGTTCCCTTTGTCTGGCAGCTCTGCGCATGCGCACACTGGGAACAGGCTCCAGCTGTTTTTCTGTCTCACTGATGTGTGACTCCGAAGGCAGTTGATAACTGTCAGACTGTCTTGGCCCCCTCTCTGCCTCCGACACAGAGCCCTCATCAGAGCCTTCCCCAGACTCCAGGACTGGCCCAGGTTCCTCCCCAACCTCCTCACTTTCCGAATCTTTTGCCAACTCTGCTTGGCCAGTGACGGGCCACAAAACCATGTACAACCAATCTGGGGAAATTGTAATTTAATCATTTAGCCAGCCCAAATTGTGTTAGTTTTTCAATGTAGGTTTAGGAAGGAGAAGCAGGGGATCCCCATCTTTTCCCCATGATGGAAATTCTTCTGGGATCAGAGATCGGAGACATTCTGGATCCTCATCGGTTACCAGCGGAAATGGGCACCAAGGACCACTGTGGTTTTCTTGATGATTTTCTTGACTCCCTTCTTGATCTTATTGAAAAATTTCTTGAATCTCTTGACCCTCCTGGGCTGACCCTAGAGAGGAGGAGAAGGATGGGGGTCAGGGTTGGGTCCCCAATGACTGCCCTCCCCCTGGGGGGGGGTGTCCCTCCAGCCCCTTCCCCTTTCTGCTTCCCTGCTCAGATTCTCCCCTGCTTTTCCCTTCTTCCCCCATTCTGTTTCCTCCGCTTTATTCTAGATTTTTAAGATCAAATTTCCTCTCCTTTCTGCTTTTCTTTACTACTCTTTTCGCCCTAAAGAAGCCGTGAACAGAGTTACAAGTTGTCTAGAACTCCCCGTCTCCTGGTGGTTGACCCACAGACACCCAGCCAGTTTCATAGTAATAGCAATAGCAATAGCAGTTAGACTTATATACCGCTTCATAGGGCTTTCAGCCCTCTCTAAGCGGTTTACAGAGTCAGCATATCGCCCTCACAGTCTGGGTCCTCATTTCACCCACCTCGGAAGGATGGAAGGCTGAGTCAACCTTTGAGCCGGTGAGATTTGAACCGCTGAACTGCAGATAACTGTCAGCTGAAGTGGCCTGCAGTACTGCACCCTAACCACTGCGCCACCTCGGACAAGGACAAGAACTCACCATTTCCTGGTGATTGGCCCAAGATCACCTGGTCAGCTTTTGTGCATAAGGCAGAACTAGAACTCACTGTCTCTTGGTGATTGGTCCAAAGACACCCAGTCTGCTTCCATGCCTAAGGCAGGACTAGAACTCACCATTTCCTGGTGATTGGCCCGAAGTCGCGCAACTGGCTTTGGCAGGACTAGAACTCAAGCTGAAAGGTGAAACATTTGAGCTACACTCCCACCCATCGTCCCCTGTGCCCCAGAAGTGGGCAGAATCTCCTCCCTGAAGCTCCCTACCAGTAGTGGTATTCAGCCGGTTCGGCCCGGTTCTGGCATACCGGTAGGGGTGACCTGCAGAGAGCCGAGGTGGCGCTGTGGTTAGAGTGCAGCACTGCAGGCCACTTCAGCAGACTGCTATCTGCAGCGGTTCAAATCTCACCGGCTCAGGGTTGACTCAGCCTTCCATCCTTCCGAGGTGGGTGAAATGAGAACCCAGATTGTTGTTGGGGGCGATATGCTGACTCTGTAAACCGCTTAGAGAGGGCTGAAAGCCCTATGAAGCGGTATATAAGTCTAACTGCTATTGCTATACTATTTAACCACATTTTCTAAGCCAGGCCTCATGCATGCAAGCCACACGTGTGAGCAAAGTGCATGCACGGAAGGCCACACACATGCGCCTGCTCACATTTTCACTGCATGGCAAACCCGGTGGTAAAAAATATGTAAAACCCACCTCTGCCCACCCCCAACCCCTTCTCAGCAAACTCCAGTTTAAACCTGCGTTTCTCTCTCTTTTTTTAAAAAAAAATGTTTTTATTAAACAGGTTTTTCCCCCCATTTTTTTAAACCCAAACATCATCTTTGCAACATTTCCACATCAGTAAGCCTCCATTATGCTCTACATGTATACCCACACATTTCATCTACAAATATGGTAATTTATAGTTATATTTCTTCTATGCATATTGCTCTTTCAGTGTACTTATTTCTATACAATACGTCTTATATCTATCTATGTACCTATATTCCTCTGAAACCTGCGGCAAACGCAGGATCTCAGGTGAGATGGGGTCTCCTACCCTTGCAAATGGTTCTACTTTTCCTTCTAGGTTTAGATCTCATCAGAACAAGATTGCATCCATCAAATCACCTTCTTACCTTCTCCTCTTCATCCTCCTTCTCTTTTCTCCTCCTCCTTTCAAACCCTCCCTCCCTTCTAGCACTGAGGATGTTCCCTAGTTGGGTCATGAAACATCGGGAAGAAAGCCATGAAGCTCAGAGAGCACCAAGGACCCCACAGTCTTCCTCCTTCCCTTCCAAATCCTCCTCTTCTGCTTCCTCCTCCTCCTCCTCCTACTTTCAAACCCTCCCTACCTTCTAGCACTGATGATGTTCCCTAGTTGGGTCATGAAACATCTGGAAGAACTCGCCCAAGCTCAGAGAGCATCATGGGCCCCACAGTCTTCCTCCTTCCCTTCCAAATCCTCCTCTTCTGCTTCCTCCTCCTCCTCCTCCTCCTACTTTCAAACCCTCCCTACCTTCTAGCACTGATGATGTTCCCTAGTTGGGTCATGAAACATCTGGAAGAAAGCCACCAAGCTCAGAGAGCACCAAGGACCCCACAGTCTTCCTCCTTCCCTTCCAAATCCTCCTCTTCTGCTTCCTCCTCCTCCTCCTCCCTTCAAACCCTCCCTCCTTTTTATCCCTGATGACGTTCCCTAGTTGGGTCATGAAACATCTGGAAGAAACCCACCAAGCTTGGAGAGCACCAACGACTTGTCAGTTCAGCTCTGAGCTACAAATTTCTATGGTTTCCAGAAATGACTTATGTTTCCACCATATCTCAACATTGGGCTGGTTCAGGAGGAGCTAAAGCTTGGGAGATGCCATTGAGGTGGAATCTCCTCTCTAAAAGATGTGGCAAATGTAGGACCTCAGCTGAGACGGGGTCTCCTCCCCCTTCCAAATGGTTCAACCCTCCTTCTAGGTTTCAGGCTCATGGCAGGAGGCCCCATGCATCATCACACTGAGTTCTTACCTTCTCCTCCTTCTCCTCCTGCTTCTCCTCTGCTTCCTTCCCTTCTTCCTTCTTCTCCTCCTCTTCTCTCTTCTTCTCCCCCAGCCCATCCACAGTTACACAGGTGAGTACAATCACCGGGGGCCTCTCCTCGAAGAAGTAGTAGCTTCTGCATTGTCTGACCACCTGCGTAGAGAAAAGGAAACACGGAAAGAATCAAGGTGTCTATCTCCTAGAATTTCCACCACCTGCTTTGCCCCAGAGGTTGCTTCAACCGTGTCCTTCATTAGATAACCTCTGCCTCAATCTCCTTAGAGGGACAGAAACAATCGTTGAAGGGTTCAGGTGTTGTGATCCCTTCTCTATCCGACTAAGTGTTGAGTTGGAGAACAGAGAAGAGACCCAAGACAGAGGTAGAAGAGAAAGATACAGCCTCAGATATGCTTTTTCTCCAACTCATTGGGGATGGAGTCCAGGTTCATTTCTGTCCAGACGATCTTACGGATGCCCCATGGCCTCGAAACATCACCAGTCGAGGTTGGCATCCGCCAACTCACCCCATTTTCTTGGAAGTCGCATTCCTCCAAGGGATGTTCGTCTTCCACTGGACACACCGTCTCCTTCATGGTGAAGTTCAGCTCTTGATTGCTTTCAGTCCTGGTATCCTGAAGGAAGACACTCAAGTCAAGCAGATGATTAGCGTGGAGGCCACCTGACCTTCCTCCCACCTTACCTTGGAACTATGTGGAATGACTCTTGATGGAGCCCACCAGAATGTGGCTACAGAGTAGAGCCCATACAAGTTCTGGAATCCATGCCCATCATCCTGATTGACCGTAGATGCTCTTCAAGATCTCCATGATAGGAGAAGAAGATGGATGGATCCACCCTTTTTCTTTTCACTAGCTCACTGCTGTCCCTCGGGGATCTTCTCTACAAAAGGCTCTAAACAAGCCCACAATGGACCTGAACTGAGAAGTATGTACCCAATCTGGAGCCTCCACAAGTTGGTATATACGGTCTTCTCCTGCTTTGCTATTGTAGGTGGTCACTGCAAGGCCCACAGCCTTGTCATGGGTCAGTGGTTTGTGTAGAAGTGAAGGGATCCCACACTCTTGTGTGTTTGAAAGCGTCCCCAACCATCATCAATGTCTTCCAGAAGCTCCCTTCCATCATTAGCTCTTCTGCCTTGGAGGTCCACAGCTCATGGGTTGGACTCTCCTTTTCCGTGACTCCACAAATGCGCGCCCAACAACAGCGTGCCAACAAAACCATGGCGATAAAACCGCAATGTCGACAGGGCGCCCACAAAGGCGCGCCGACAAAAGAGCACCGACAGAGGTGCAATTACGGTTAAGGTAAGGGTTAGGGTTAGGGTTAGGGTTAGGGTTAGGGTTAGATTTAGGGTTAGGGTTAGGGTTAGAGTAAGGGTTAGGGTTAGGGTTAGGGTTAGATTTAGGGTTAGGGTTAGGGTTAGGGTTAGGGTTAGGGTAAAGGTTAGGGTAAGGGTAAGAGTAAGGGTTAGGGTAAGGGTTAGGGTTAGGGTTAGGGTAAGGGTTAGGGTAAGGGTTAGGGTAAGGGTTATGGTAAGGGTTAGGGTAAGGGTTAGGGTAAGGGTTAGGGTAAGGGTTAGGGTAAGGGTTAGGGTAAGGGTAAGGGTTAGGGTTAGGGTAAGGGTTAGGGTAAGGGTAAGGGTTAGGGTAAGGGTTAGGGTAAGGGTTAGGGTAAGGGTTAGGGTAAGGGTAAGGGTTAGGGTTAGGGTTAGGGTAAGGGTTAGGGTAAGGGTTAGGGTAAGGGTTAGGGTTAGGGTTAGGGTTAGGGTTAGGGTTAGGGTAAGGGTTAGGGTAAGGGTTAGGGTAAGGGTTATGGTAAGGGTTAGGGTAAGGGTTAGGGTAAGGGTTATGGTAAGGGTTAGGGTAAGGGTTAGGGTTAGGGTAAGGGTTAGGGTTAGGGTAAGGGTTAGGGTAAGGGTTAGGGTAAGGGTTAGGGTAAGGGTTGGGGTAAGGGGTAAGGGTTAGGGTAAGGGTTAGGGTTAGGGTTAGGGTTAGGTTCAGGGTTAGGTTAGGGTTAGGGTAAGGGTTAGGGTTATGTTTAGGGTTAGATTTAGGGTTAGGTTTAGAGTTACCTTTAGGGTTAGGGTTAGGGTAAGGGTTAGGGTTAGGGTTAGGTTCAGGGTTAGGGTTAGAGTTACCTTTAGGGTTAGGTTTAGAGCGCGCTTCTGTCGGCGCGCTCTTGTCAGCGCGCGCTTTTGTCGAGCGTGCGCTTTTGTCGAGCACGCATTTGTCGGTGGACCCTCTTTTTCAGTTGCCCCTCTGGACTCCTTCCCACAAGGGATGGGTCTACTCTACAAAAAGTTCTAAACAGGACAGGACCAAGTCCATCGCGGACCTGAACTGCAGAGTACGTACCCACTCAGGCTGAGGAACAGCCTCCAGGAGACGGTAGAGGGAGTCTTCTCCTGCTTTGCTATTGTAGATAGCCACGCCAAGCTCCACGGCCTTGTCATACGTCAGCGGTTTGCGTGGAAGTGAGGAGGTCCCACCGATTGTGAGAGCTCCAACCGCCAGCCAGATCTTCCAGAAGAACCCGTCCATCCTTCCTTCTTCCACTAAGGAGCTCCACAGCCGATGTGGCCCTCAGGACCAAGCTTTCTCCTTTTATGTGCTGGATGCTCAAGTTGTCCACTCGCTGGTGGATGGCCAGGGGTTTCCCACACTGAATTTTCCTGAGGTCGTTTCCTGCACAATTTGACACTTTGGGGAGGTGGGAAGGCTGAGACAAAGGAGGGCCGATCGAAAACTGTTTTGTTCAGGTGGGAAACTGCGGGACAAAGGAACAGGTGCCACACCTGGCAGACCCATAGAAGGTGGTGGAGGTAGATTACGGCCACCTTCGTTTCTTTCCATTCAGGAGGGTTAGGGGATGGGTGCCAAGGTGTAACCTCAGAGTAGGAGACCTTAAATAATCTTGCCCAGGATCTCCCGTCTTTGTGTTAGAGTTGTGAAATGTCGAGTAGCAGTCCAGAAAAAAAAACACGTCCCCCAAACTGGGATATAAATGAGGCATTTTGGTGGAGGGGTGAAGGTGCAGGCCGAAAAACCAGGAGACAGTGAATTCTAGTCCTGCCTTAGGCGTGAAAGCCTGCTGAGTTACTATGGTCCAAACACTAAGAGATAGTGAATTCTAGTTTCATATTTGGTTTGAAAACGGGCTGGGTGACTTTGACGTGACATCAGGAGACAGTGAATTCTAGTCCCGCCTTAGACATAAAAGCCTGCTGAGTTACTATGGGCTAAACACTAAGAGATAGTGAATTCTGGTTTCATATTTGGTATGAAAATTAGCTGGGTGACTTTGACGTGACACCAGGAGACAGTGAATTCTAGTCCCGCCTTAGGCATGAAAGCAATATGAGTGACTGGGCCAATCACCAGGAGACGCTGAGTTCTAGTTTCTCTTTTGGCTGGTTGACTTTGGGCCATCAACAAGGGATGATGAATTCCAGTCCTGCTTTAGGCATGAGAGCTTGCTCAATTACTATGAATGAATAGCCAGGAGACTGTGAGTTCTAGTTTGAGGTTTGGCATGAAAATTGGCTGGGTGACTTTGATGGGACACCAGGAGACGGTGAG
Organism: Thamnophis elegans; assembly: GCF_009769535.1. NCBI lineage: Eukaryota > Metazoa > Chordata > Lepidosauria > Squamata > Natricidae > Thamnophis > Thamnophis elegans. The sequence goes on from NC_045558.1 coordinate 2,709,409, forward strand.
TTCTAGTCCCACTTTAGGCATGAAAGCCAGCTGGGTGATTTTGGGCCAATCACCAGGAGGAAGTCAGTTCTCCTCCTGCCTTAAACATGAAAGCCTGCTACGTTGCTATGGGCCAGTCATCAGGAGACTGTGAGTTCTAGTTTCCACTTTGGCATGAAAGGCCGGGTGACTTCGGTCCATCTCTCTCCCTCTCTCTCTATCTCTCTCTCTCCCTCCCTCCCTCCCTCCCTTCCTCACAAAATTGCAACTGTGGGGGAAATAGAAAAGGATCTGAGATATATTTGGTGCTTCGTGTTATTTATAGAAACAATGAAGATAGTTTTTTAAAAAAATCAAAACAAAAACAAGGCTGTGTGTTGGTAGCTATGGCATTATTGTGCCTGTTGTTGTCCTTCAGGGTGTGTGTTGTGCTGTGATGGGAGTTGGTTTTGTTGTGTTTAACTTGGTTAGCTGCCCAAAGTTGTGGCTATAGGTGGCTACAAAAATGGATTAAATGGAACAAAAGTCCATGGAGAAACACCATCAAGGGTGTTGGCTAAGACTCAACAAAGACTTGAGGGCACCTAATCAATCACTCACTCAATCGATCGATTAAACGCAATTGTCTGAAATGATATAGGGTCTCCTGCTTGAGCAGGGGGTTGGAGTAGTCCAGGGGTCTCCAACCTTGGCAACTTTTAAGACTTGTGGACTTCAATTCCCAGAATTCCTCAGCCAGGGAGTTGAATTCTGGGAGCTGAAGTCCACAAGTCTTAAAGCTGCCAAGGTTGGAGACCCCTGGATTAGATGACCTCCGAGGTCTCCTCCTCTGTCATTCTTTCTGCAAGGGTCTCCTGCTTGAGTAGAGAGTTGGGCTAGGCGACCTCCAAAGTCCCTCTCATTCCTGTTCTTCTATGATTCTGTAAGGATCTCCTGTTAGAACTGGGGGCTGGACTAGAAGACCTCCAAGGTCCTTCCAACTCTACGATTCTCTAACCATCTCCTGTCTGAGCAAGGAGGTGGACTAGAAGACCTCCAAGCTCTCTTCCAACTCTACGATTCTCTAACCATCTCCTGTCTGAGCAAGGAGGTGGACTAGAAGACCTCCAAGGTCCCTTCCAACTCTACGATTCTCTAACCATTTCCTGTCTGAGCAAGGAGGTGGACTAGAAGACCTCCAAGGTCCCTTCCAACTCTACGATTCTCTAACCATCTCCTGTCTGAGCAAGGAGGTGGACTAGAAGACCTCCAAGGTCCCTTCCAACTCTACGATTCTCTAACCATCTCCTGTCTGAGCAAGGAGGTGGACTAGAAGACCTCCAAGGTCCCTTCCAACTCTACGATTCTCTAACCATCTCCTGTCTGAGCAAGGAGGTGGACTAGAAGACCTCCAAGGTCCCTTCCAACTCTACGATTCTCTAACCATCTCCTGTCTGAGCAAGGAGGTGGACTAGAAGACCTCCAAGGTCTCTTCCAACTCTACGATTCTCTAACCATCTCCTGTCTGAGCAAGGAGGTGGACTAGAAGACCTCCAAGGTCCCTTCCAACTTTACGATTCTCTAACCATCTCCTGTCTGAGCAAGGAGGTGGACTAGAAGACCTCCAAGGTCCCTTCCAACTCTACGATTCTCTAACCATCTCCTGTCTGAGCAAGGAGGTGGACTAGAAGACCTCCAAGGTCTCTTCCAACTCTATTCTGATGATAAGGTAGAGTAGGATAAAGTAAGACAGGACAAAAGAAGAAGATAAGATGATATAAGATAGATATAAAATAAGCTTTATTGTCTTTTTTTTATTGTGAGCACACCGGCCCACATTAAAAATGAAATTCTGTTGCCTCCCCTCAAAACAGAATTAGGGGACAATCCCTTAAATAGGAGCCAGCCGTGGGCAGCAGCTGCCAAAAAGCCAACACAGGTTTAGGCTGCATCAACAGAGGGAGAGAATCAAGATCTGGGGAGGGGGAAAAACGGACCTAACAGGCCCATCAGAAGTCAGAAAATGGGCCGTTTCTGGCCTCCGGAGGGCCTGGGAAGGGGGCGTTTTCACCCTCACCAGGCTCCAAGAAAGATGTGCTCATATGCACAGGGCAGCATGGGGGGTGCATTAAATTATGGGGTTGGGCACATGTGCTTTTGGGACCCGAAGTGAAAAAGGTTTGCCTTTTCTGGTCTCTGCCATTGAGGACAGATGTCAGCTGAGTCTCTTCTTGAAAACTTCCAGTGATGAAGCCCCCACAACTTCTGGAGGCAACTTCTGTTCCACGGATTGATGGTTCTCACTGTTAGGAAGTTCCTCCTTAATTTTGGGTTGCTTCTCTCCTGGATTAGTTTTCATATGTTGGCCCCTGTCTTGCCTTCGGGTGTTTCGGAAAATAAATGGACAACTTCCCCACTCTCTTCATCAGCGGAAGATCTTGCAACCAGAAGTTGTGGATGCTCCATTAGTGGAGGTTTTGCAGAAATCCTATTTGGGAATACCAAGGGTTGTGACACAAAATACATACCTATTTCCCTGGCTCAGCTGATAAAGGAGGAGAACCTTGTGGCTTAGTGGTTAACACAACTGCTTAATATGTAATCCCAGCAAGGGTATGGCTAGCTGATGAGAGCTAAATAGCTTGAAATAGCTCTATACGAGTCTCCCTTTATTTATTTATCAGCACAAATGCAACACAAATGTAACAAAGGCAACAGTAAAAAATATTGGCTTTCTGTCTGGATGGTCTTTTGTGATGAGCCGATAGAAAGGAAACAGTATGCTTCCTCCCAAATTTGGGCATACCAGGGGTTGTGACACAATATCTATCTATCTATCTATCTATCTATCTATCTATCTATCTATCTATCTATCTATCTATCTATCTATCTATCTATTTATCTGTATTTAGTGTTGCAACCCCTGGTATGCCCAAATATGGGAGGAAGCTCAGCTGATAAAGGAGGAGGACCTTGTGGCTTAGTGGTTAACACATCTGCCTAAAATGCAATACAGCACAGGTTCAAATCCCAATAAGGGTGTGGTTAGCTGATGAGAGCTAAATAGCTTGAAATAGATCTATACTAGTCTCCCTTTATTTATTTATCAGCACAAATACAACACACACATACACATGTATGTATGTATGTATGTAGGTAGGTAGGTAGGTATGTACATATATATATATATATATATATATATATATATATATATATATATATATATATATATATATATATCGTGACACTATACACATACATACACACACAATACATATATATGTATGTTTGTATGTATGTATGTATGTATGTATGTATGTATGTATGTATGTATATCAGTGGTGGGTCCCAGATCCCATTGTAACTAGTACGGTGCAATGGGGCCCGGTATCCCCCACATGCACACTCACATGCATCCTTACCTCCACGATGCCACCACGATGCCTCCATGACACTCCAGCTGCTTGGCGGAGCGTCACACAGGCACTGTATTCTTCTATCGTGTATGCGGAAGCGCCAAAGAACTCAAATACAGGTAAGGAGCTCAGGCGAGCGAGTGGGCCCTTCAGAGCATCATACCGAAACGGTACCTGGTGTTCCGGGCAGGCACCGGTACGCCCGTACCAGGGCGTACCGCCTGCAACCCACACTGAGATCAGTGGTGGGTTGCAGGAGGTACGCCCCAGTACGGGCATACCAGAGCCTGCCCGGAGCACCGGGTACCGTCCCGGTATGGTGCTCCAGAGTGCCTACCCACCCGCGCTCCTTATCTGTCCTTTAAAGCCTTCCATGCTTCCGCAGAGGGCTGGACTAGAAAACCTCCAAGGTCCCTTCCAACAGTGATGTTCTACGTTCTATCTTCCATGTTCAGGGCCAATCAGGAAGTGAGGGACAAGGAAGCAATTCCTGCGCCTGGTAGGCCGACGCAGGAGGGGTTGGCTGGCGCAATTACAATGAACTCTATTTGCGTCTCTCAGAAGGGGTCAGGGATCTGTGCCAAGACGTAACCTCAGAGTAGGAGAGACTTTTGTTCCTCCTTCAACAATCTGGAGCAAAATCTGCTGCCTTTGGCACCCTTTGTTGTGCCTGAGACAACTAACAGCAACGGTGGTTGTGGTGCTGATCTTCATTCTTCATTCCACTGGTTAATTGTTTCCACAATTAACCAGTGGAACAGTTCGCCACCAGAACTTGTGGGTGCTCCATCCCTGGAGGTTTTTAAGAGGAGATTGGACAATCATTTGCTTGGAATGGTAGAGGGTCT
>NC_045558.1:2718630-2719948 GCF_009769535.1 Thamnophis elegans
CCGGTGGTTGCTGGGGTGGCCTCCGTTTGGGCTGCAGCCTCATCTGGCCGACGATTTCCTCCTCCTCCTCCTCGTTTTCGGCAGGGGAGAGGTCGTCGACGAGGTTCGTCTGGGCGAGCGGCCCCGCGACGGTTTGTGCGGGGGGGTTTAGCTGGAGGCGTTCCATGTCGGCCGTGGATTGCTCGGAGAGTTCGGCGGCTCGCGCTATTTCCACGGCTTGCATCAGGGTAATCTTGTGATTCCGGAGCAATCGGCCGCGTAAGTGTGCGTCGCGGACCCCGCACACAAATTGCTCCGCAAGGTTTTCCTCCAGGTCTGCAAAATCGCACTGGGCGGCCACAGTGCGCAAGGCCTCCAGAAATTGGCTAATGGATTCATTAGCCCTTTGTACTCGGCGGCGGAAAGCGAAACGGCGTGCAAATAAAGAGGGTGAGGGAGCGTAGTGGTTCCTCAGCCTGGACATCAGCTCGGCCCACCCAAGTTTGTATGCTGGCCTCGGGGCGGCCAGGGCTCTCGCAGAGGCGAACATGGACGGCTCACAGCAGGACAGGAAGAAGCTGCATTTCTCCTCATCGGTCTGAGCCTGGTTTTTCGAAGCGATCAGGTAACACTCGAACCGCTCCATGAATCCGTCCCATGATTCTCCGGTGGCTCCGCCGAATGGCGCGAAAGGAGGAAGCGATGACGCCATCGTGGTGTGGGGCCGGAGAGGGGAGAGGAAGGACGAAGAAAAATTCGCGTTCGCTGCCGGAGTTCTCGGTCTGACGATAGCGTTCTGGCTGGTTCAGACGCGGTGGCAGCTGGCTGTTCTTCTTCGTGGTCGCGGGAATCGGCATCCCACCTTCGTCGCCAGTTTTACATCTTGGGGCGAAGGGAAAGGACGCGACAAGAAGTATGAGGAAAGTGACTTTTATTCAGCTCCTAGTGGAAACGATTCAACGAGGCGTATTTCGCGCCCTACATTTATACCCCCAGGTTTGAGTGAGGGACCAATGGGGCGTCGAGTAGCTCGACCAATCAGGGCGAGGAATGGACCGGCTCTGCCCGGGAACCAATCAGGAAGAGTCCTTTGTAGCTCGACCAATCAGGGCGAGGATTGAGCCGGCTCTGCCCGGGAGCCAATCAGGAAGAGTCCTTGTTCGCGCGCTTGTATTTCCCGCGCTAGTATTCAACAACCACCACCACCATCACCACCTCCTCCTCCTCCTCCTCCTCCTCCTCCTCCTCCTCCTCAGAATTACAGAGTTAGAGGGAACCTTGGAGGTCTTCTAGTCCAACCCCCCAGCTCTAGCAGGAAACCCTATAACATTTCAGACCT
>NC_045558.1:2791707-2806707 GCF_009769535.1 Thamnophis elegans
TCCATGTCATTTTTTCCTCTCTCTCTCTCTCTGTTTACTTCTTTGTTTCTCTCTGTTTCCTTCTTTCTCTCTTTCTTTCTCTCTTTCTGTTTCCTTCTTTCTCTATTTCTTCTTTCTCTTGTTTCTCTCTCTCTGTTCCTCTCTTTCTGTTTCTCTCTTTATCTCTGTTTCTCTCTCTGTTTCCTTCTTTCTTTCTCTGTTCCCCTCTCTTTGTTTCTGTTTCTCTCTGTTCCCTTCTTTCTCTTTCTTCTTTCTGTTTCTTTTTCTCTCTGTTTCCTTCTTTTTTTCTTTCTCTGTTTCTCTCTTTCTGTTTCCTTCTTTCTCTCTTTTTCTTTGTCTCTCTCTCTGTTTCCTTCTTTCTCTGTTTCTTTCTGTCTCTCTGTTTCTCTCCGTTCCTCTCTGTTCCTCTTTCTCTGTTTCCTTCTCTCTTTCTTCTTTCTCTCTCCGTTCTTCTTTCTGTTTCTTTCTCTTTCCTTCTTTCTCTGTTTCTTCTTTCTCTCTCTGTTCCTCTCTGTTTTTTTCTCTCTCTATTTCTCTGTTTCTCTCTTTCTGTTTCCTTCTTTCTCTCTTTTTCTTTGTCTCTCTCTGTTTCCTTCTTTCTCTGTTTCTTTCTGTCTCTCTGTTTCTCTGTGTTCCTCTCTTTCTCTGTTTCCTTCTCTTTCTTCTTTCTCTCTCCGTTCTTCTCTCTGTTTCTTTCTCTTTCCTTCTTTCTCTCTGTTTCTTCTTTCTCTCTGTTCCTCTGTTTCTTTCTCTCTCTATTTCTCTCTGTTTCTCTCTTTCTGTTTCCTTCTTTCTCTTATTTCTCTCTGTTTCTCTCTCTCTTTCTTTCTCTCTTTCTGTTTCCTTCTCTCTCTCTTATTTCTCTCTCTCTCTCTCTCTCTCTTTCTGTTTCTCTTTCTCTCTTTGTTTCCTTCTTTCTCTCTTCTTTCTCTCTGTTTCTCCCTGTCTTTCTGTTCCTCTCTTTCTGTTTCCTTCTCTCTCTCTCTCTCTCTCTCTCTCTCTCTCATTTCTCTGTTTCTCTTTCTTTCTGTTTCTCTTTCTCTCTTTCTGTTTCCTTCTTTCTCTCTCTGTTTTTCTCTCTTTGTTTCTCTTTCTCTGTTTCCTTTTTTCTCACTTTTTCCTTTCTCTCTGTTTCTCTCTCTGTTTCCTTCTGTTTCCTTCTTTCTGTTTCTTCTTTCTGTTTCTCTCTCTCTCTCTCTCTCTCTCTCTCTCACTCACTCACTTTCTCTCTCTGAAATAATAAAGATTGGTTAGCAATTTTGCTTTTTCGTGTGTGCCTTTTTTGGGGGGGTGAATTTCTGTCTGGGTTTTTGGGCCGGGCTCTCATCCAACTGCCGACCACCCTTAACCCAGCTTAGCTTTGGGTTGACAAAATGCTTCCGGCTGACAAACATCTTCACCGGGGGGGGGGATGAAAAAAAAAAGGCTTGTGTTTTTTTCTCCTGGAGAAAGATTGCCAGGCAGATTAAATTGCTCTCTCTAGCAGGCCAGCCTGTCTTTGGGTTAAATTTGGTTCTTTTAACTCCAGTCTGCAGGAGAGGCAAATGCATTAAAAAAAAAAAAGACTCAGAAGGTTTAAAATGCAAAGGTTTGCAGCCGAGGCTACAATCTGGCCCAGTCACAGGTACAGATACCCTAACACGGAGGTGTGTAGGTAGCCCTTGGATTGAAACCGTTCATTTACTGACCGTTCAAAGTGGCAATGGCACTGGAAAAAGGGACCTGGGACCGGATTTTCACACTTAATGACCACTGCAGCATCCCCGTGGACACTTGGCAACTGACTCGTATTTATGACGGTCGCACCGTGCCAGGGTCACCCGATCCCCTTTTACGACCTTCTGAGAAGCAAAGTCAACGCGGAAAGACAGATTCACTTAACGACCATCTTACTCACTTAACGACCATCTTACTCACTTAATGACCATCTTACTCACTTAATGACCATCTTACTCACTTAACGATGGCAGCGACTCACTTAAACGCCCCCCCCCAGGCAGGAAAGGGTGCAAAATGGGGGCAAAGCTCACTTAAGAAATGTCTCACTTAACAATGGAAATCTTGGGGCTCAATTATGGTCATAACTTGGGGACGACAGATAACTTGCCCTCTTTTTCCCCACTCAGTCTGATCGCCTGTCGAAACAATCATTATTCTGCAATAATTCTGGTTTTTGCCTTGCAGGGACATCCTTGGTTTTACCCTGCCCCAGAATTGGCTTGTGGGTCACCTCCAGTACGCTTTTAATTATTACTTTATTAAATGTGTCTCTGGATTTTTGGCAGACGTCTCTTGCCTCGGAGCTTTTATATCTCAAGGCCAACACTTTCTACCAACACAAAATCATTTTCCCCGAGAAGGAGGAGGAGAACAATTCAGAGCTCATCTCAAGCTTCGGGTCCTTCTATTAACGGAGGCAAAATTACGTTGCCAGTTATGAAACAGCCGCAGGCATCATCGCAGCTGCAACCGGGGCCATCGCTCTCGGGGGTCTTAAGCCCCTGGTCCTGCGCACTTCGTGGTGCCCACCCCAAACACGGAGGAATTGTGGGATCAGCTTGCAAGGTTCTCTCACCCTGGGAAAGAGAGAAGGAAGCAAGGCCCAGGGCCACAGGAAGGGTCAGGCTGGGAGACACATCGCTCTAGGTTTTTCAACCATGGGTGGGGGAGAGGGAGGGGGGGTCACAGAAAAGACTCTCCAGTATCCATAGGAGAGAATACCTGTAGCTCTGGGTTGAAATGTGGGGCCCTTGTCCTCTCTGAGCTGGGTGGTTTCCTTGCAGACATCTCATGACCCAACTGGGGAACATTATCAGCACTTCAAGGGAGGAGGAGAACTGGGGGGGGGGGGGTCCTTGGTGCTCTCTGAGCTGGGTGATTTCCTTGCAGACGTCTCATGACCCAACTGGGGAACATCATCAGTGTTAGAGAGGAGGAGGAAGAGGAGTAGTTTTGGGGGTTCTCCAATCTTGGTGCTTTTCTTGCAGCCTCACCAAGGAACCTCTAAGAACACTGACAGTGCAAGTCACTTGTACATAAAGAAAGAGCAAACCCCCCTTCCTTTCTACTACTGATGGCGTTCCCTAGTTGGGTCATGAGATGTCTGCAAGGAACCCCTCCCCCCCCCCAGCACAGAGAGCACCAAGGACTTTGCAGAAAGTTCAACCCTGAGCCACAAACACTTCTCCCTCAATCAAGATGGGCCACGTTTCCTCTGCAGTTTTCTGAACCTAAATCCCTTCGTGATGGTGAACCCATGGCATGCGTGCCTTCTCCAGATGTTCTGGTTTCTGGCAGCTGGTGCTTGCGGGCGCTGGAGCACCAGAAAACAGCCTGAAAACGGCCCAAAAAACACCCCCAAAACACCTAGGCCATTTTTGGCCCCCCAAAAAACAGGCACGCACGCACCGGCCAGCTGGTTTTTGAGCATACGGTGCTCGGGCACGAATATTCCAGATTGGCCACTCAGTGCTGAAAAGGTTCACCATCACTGACCTAAAACGTGCCTCCGAAATCAGACGCACCTCTCCTGGTTCCCCACTCCCCACCCCCAGGATCTACCGCGGCAGGTGGGCAAATGGCGAGCCAGGTAAAGAGAAACTAGAATCCGCCAGGAGTTGTTTATGCCCGGGAAAAACAAAAGATGCCTAAAATTGCCTGCTGAATCAGAATTACGGAGTGCCTCTCTCTCTCTCGCTCTCAGAAAGGAGAAGTGCCCCATTTAGTCCAGGCCGTCGTGACCTAAATAACAACAAAACGACATGCTGAGTGCACAACGCAACCAAAAGCTGGTGTGTGTGTGTGTGTGTGTTTGTGTGTGTGTCAGGGGCCTTGCTAATGGGAAATCTCTTGGCTGAAGGATGGGGAAAAAACCCCTCTCTTGCTCGAGCCACCATTCTTAGGGCAGTTCCTGGCAGGAGGAGAAAACGTCACAATCTTGACACCACACAGCAAGGTTATTTTGTCGACGGGAGGTCAAGGCAACGTATCTGAGCCAGAAGAACGCAAAGGGGGGGGGGGATGTGCGAAAAGGGGACCACAAGGAGAGGCAGTTCAGCATGAGGGTGCTTGGGCCAGGAAACAGGGGAGACAGCGTGAAAGCTGGCTGGATGACTTTGGGCCAAGCAACCAGGCGAGGGGGAGTTCTAGTCCCAGCTTAGACATGAAAGCAGGCTGGATTTGGGCCAATCACCAGGAGGCGGTGAGTACTAGTCCCGCCTTTGGCATGAAAGTCAGCAGGGTGACTTTGGGGCAATCACCGGGAGTTAGGGAGTTCTAGTCCTGTCTTAGGCATGAGAGCCAGCTGGATGACTTTGGGGCAATCACCAGGAGATAGGGAGTTCTAGTCCTGCCTTTGGCATGAAAGCCAGCCGGGTGACTTTGGGCCCGTCACCAGGAGACTGGGAGTTGTAGACTCGCCTCAGCTATAAAGCCAGCTGGGTGACTTGGGGCCCATCACCAGGAGATAGGGAGTTCTAGTCCTGCCTTTGGCATGAAAGCCAGCTGGGTGACTTTGGGCCCATCACCAGGAGATAGGGAGTTCTAGTCCTGCCTTTGGCATGAAAGCCAGCTTGGTGACTTGGGGCCCATCACCAGGAGACTGGGAGTTGTAGACTCGCCTCAGCTATAAAGCCAGCTGGGTGACTTGGGGCCCATCACCAGGAGATAGGGAGTTCTAGTCCTGCCTTTGGCATGAAAGCCAACTGGGTTACTTGGGGCCAACCACCAGGAGACTGGGAGTTCTAGACTCGCCTCAGCTATAAAGCCAGCTGGGGGACTTTGGGCCAATCACCGGGAGACGGTGAGTTCTAGTCCCGCCTTAGGCATGAAAGCCGGCTGGGTGATCTTGGGCCCCGTGTGCTCTTTCAACCCAGCCCACCTCGCAGGGTGGTGGTTGTGGCTTAGAAAAAGAGGAGGAGGAAGCGTGAGATCTGTTCCTTGCCTTGAGTAGACCAATATATATATATATATATAAAAACAGGTGGGACGAACTTCATCAGAGGCAGGAGCTTCGGAGCACCTGAAAAAAAGATCTCGGTGACTCACGAATGGAAGTTGGAGAGGAACCAAAAAAACATTTGTGCAACTGCCAAATAAATAAAAAAACGCCGAATAGCCTCCCAGCTAGCGATGGGAAACAGAACTCCTTTTCACACCCGGAGCATCAGCACCAGTTCTTGGAAATGCGTCTTGGAAATAAGGACATTGAACAAAGAGACGTCTAGTCACAAATTAGGTATATTTTTAGCCTGGAGAAAAAGGCCGACAGACATGATAATTGAACGGCCGAGACACAGAAAGACAGCACAACCTGTTCTGTGTCTTTGCAGAAAACAACAACAATAACACACACACACACACACAGATAGAAAAGCCAAACAACCACAGGTAGTCCTCAATTTAAGACTGTTGAGCCCAAACTTTGTCGCTAAGTAGGGCTGTTAATTTTTCCCCATTTTACGAGGACTACCTGCCTAGAATTACCTTGAGATAAGTAAGACAGGCAGCCTATAAATTTTATCAATAAATAAAATAAACCCTCTGATATTGTGCAGTTAAGAGCCCTGATGGCAAACCTGTGGCAAGCGGAGCCCACTTGGTGGGCACATGAGCTGTCGCTCACCTCAGCTCCGCTGCGCATGTGTGCATGCCTCCCACCAGCCAGCTGAATTTCTCTGCCACGCATGTGGGAGGTGCGCATTCATGCGTGGGGGTAGGGGGAACGCCAGGAGGTGCCCCATTTTTGGTCCCAGAGGGCTTTGGAGAGGCCTGTTAGTCCCAAAACAGGGCATGGGGGAGGGGGATGTGCATGTGTGTGGGGGGGAGGGTCATGCGCAAATGCTCAGGGCACACTGCATTATGAGTGTGAGCATCCTCGTGCATGCTATTTCAGCACACCTGGACAAAAAAGTTAGCCGCCCCTGAGTTAGAGGAATTCAGCCTTTACATGTAGTCGGGGGTTCCACCACAAAACCGCGCTCGACTAAACCTTGCACGACTAAACCGCATCACTGATGTCATCAACAGGGCGACAACAGTGCGGAGACAGAAGCACGCTGTAAACCCTAAACCTAAAATTAATCCCTAAACCTAAACCTAACCCCCCTAAACCTAATCCTAAACCTAACCCTTAACCTAACCCTAACCCTTAACCTAACTCTAAACCTAACCCTTAACCTAACCCTAACCCTTAACCTAACTCTAAACCTAACCCTAACCCTAACCCTAATCCTAACCCTTAACCTAACCCTTAACCTAACTCTAAACCTAACCGTAACCCTTAACCTAACCCTAAAGCTAACCCTTAACCTAACCCTAACCCTAACCCTAACCCTAATCCTAACCCTTAACCTAACCCTAAACCTAACCCTTAACCTAACCCTAAACCTAACCCTAAAGCTAACCCTAAACCTAACCCTTACCTTAAGTTGAATCGGCTTGCTTTCAAAGGGCTATTTAAAGCGCCCTTCTTTCTCCGCGCTGGCTGTTGTCGCCCTGTTGATGACGTCAGCGACGCGGTTTAATCGGGCGCGGCTTAGTCGAGCGCGGTTTTGACGGGTCACGGTAGTTGGGGCCGCCTCCTGCAACATACCTCCCAGCGCCCAATAAGATCGAACAGGGTGGGCCTGCTCCAGGTGCCGTCGGTTATGCAGTGCCGGCTGGCGGCTCCTCAGGGGAGAGCCTTCTCTGTTGCTGCTCCGGCCCTTTGGAACGATCTACCCCCCCCCCCCGAGATCCGGACCCTCCCCACTTTTCTGGCCTTCCGTAAGTCTGTTAAGACCTGGCTGTTCCGGCAGGCCTGGGGCTGTTGATCTCGATTGAACTTCAGCCCCTTGGAAAACTGAGTGCATGTTGTGTTTCTGTTCTTAAGCTGTTTTGTCTTGTGTTTTTAATCTTTTTTAAAAAAATATTTGTAAACTGCTTTTATGTAAGCCGCCCGGAGTCCTTCGGGATTGGGCGGCATACAAATCTACTCGCCAAGATGGCGCAGTGGTTAAATGCAGCACTGCAGGCTACTTCAGCTGACTGCAGTTCTGCAGTTCGGCTGTTCAAATCTCACCGGCTCAGGGTTGACTCAGCCTTCCATCCTTCCAAGGTGGGTAAAATGAGGACCCGGATTGTTGTTGGGGGCAATATGCTGACTCTGTAAACCGCTTAGAGAGGGCTGAAAGCCCTATGAAGCGGTAGATAAGTCTAACTGCTATTGCTATTGCTATTAAAAGTTGAAAGTTAAAAGTCACAGCCACAACTTTTTGCTGCTAAGTGAAACATTTGTGAGTTTTGCCCCATTTTACGACCTTGACACAATTATTAAGCAAATCACTTGCCAATGATAAGTTAGTAACGTGGTGGTTAAGTAAACAGACTTCACTTGCCAGGAGGTCGCAAAAGGGGATCACGTGTATGTCTCTCCCCCCCTGGGAACATTGCGACCGTCGGAGTCATGAATCAGTTGCCAGGTGTCCGAATTCTGAGCATGTGACCCTGGGGAGGCCGCAACGGACGTCAGGGTAAGAAGCAGTCCCAAGTCATGTTTTTCAATGCCATCGTAACCTTGAATGGCCACTACATGAACCGTTATAAGTTGAGGAGTACCTGACTACGCTTCTTCTGACCACGACCAAATCAGATTGCAACCAAAAAATTCACTTTTTTTTTTCGTGGCTGATTTCCTCTTTTAGGCCTTTTTTTATGTTTTTGTTTTATAAGCGCTGAATTCCAAAATTAGCTTCAGGTCACCACCAAATGGGGTTGCGGGCAAAGTTATGGGATGAATTATGGTCGTGGCCAGAGGTTCCACTGTATTAAGGTTTTAAATTGTTGGGCCTCCTCCGGGTGCCGTCGACCGGACAATGCCGGTTGGCGGCTCCCCGAGGGAGGGCCTTCTCTGTAGCTGCACCAGCCTTGTGGAACGAGCTTCCTGCTGAGATCCGGGGCCTCACCACCCTCCCGGCCTTCCGTAAAGCGACTAAGACCTGGCTCTTCCGGCAGGCCTGGGGCTGTTGAGTATTCCAGCCCCATTTGTGTTGATTTTAATTTTGTAATTTTAAATGTTTTAAATGTTTTTATTGCTGTTTTATTTGCTGTGAGCCGCCCAGAGTCCCTAGGGAGTGGGCGGCATACAAATACCATTAAAGTTTGAAAGTTAAATGGAAGGAAGAAGATTTCAGCTGGACAGCAGCTGAATGACCAAGAAGAGTGGTCAACCACTTGATATGAGGAATGGTGGCAGGGATTGGGCATGGCTAGTTTAATGAAAAGAAGGACTAGGGGAGACAGGATAGCAGTCTTCCAATATCTCAGGGTATACAAAGAAGATTTGGGGGTCAAGCTATTCTCCAAGGCACCTGAGGGCAGGACAAGAAGCAATGGGTGGAAACTAATCAAGGAGAGAAGCAACCTAGAACTAAGGAGAAATTTTAACTGACAGTTGAAACAATTGACCAGTGAAACTGCTTGCCACCAGAAGATGTGAATATCCCCAACACTGGAAGTCTTTAAGAAGATGTTGGATAGCCATTTGCCTGAAGTGGTATAGAGTCTGCTGCTTGAGCAGGGGGCTGGACTAGAAGACCTCCACGGTCCCTTCCAGCTCTCTTATTCTGTTCTGGTGGAGTCTCAGTTGCTAGAAGGATTTGAGCAGAGGCCGGAGGGCTTCGTGGTGGCAATGCGGGTTGGCCTAAATGACCTCTGAAAGTCCATTCCAACCCTTCCGTTTTCTGATTTTATGAAAGCCTTTATACCTCCCCTTTTTGGATAGATTAGGAGGGGGGGGTATTGGAAACAAAACAATAATAAACAATAATAAACAAGTTCAAGCATCAAAAACATAAAACGTCCCCCTGATTAACCATGGAAGCTCTTCGGTGCTCACAGACCATTACCGCATTAAGAAGCAGAGATGGGCTATTTATGTAAACAATAAATGGATCCCGGAGGCTGAAAATAAGGAATTGTGGGAAATGGGCTCCTTGGGGGCTTCTTAGAAACATTTAGCTGCTAGGGAGAAAATTGTTGGACTTATTCCAAGGCTAATGGATAACGTCTCCTGAACAAATTCCCTCCTAGCACTGATGGTTACCTAGCTGAGCCCTGAAATATCTGCAAGAAATAAGTAAAGCTCATACAGGCCCATGGACTCCTCCTATTCCTCCGCAAACTGATGATGTTACCTAGTTGGGTCATGAAACGTCTGCAAGGAAACCACCCAGCTCAGAGCGCACCAAGGACCACACAGTTGTCATGTCGTCTCCTCCTCCTCCTCCTCCTCCCTTCTAGCACTGATGATGTTCCCTAGTTGGGTCATGAAACGTCTGCAAGAAAACCACCCAGGTCAGAGCGCACCAAGGACACCCCCAGTTCTCCTCCTCTTCACAAACTCCCATTTCCTTCTCGCTCTGATGACGTTGCCTAGTGTAGTGATGAAAATGTCTGCAAGAAAACCACCCAGCTCAGATAGCACCAAAGACCCCGCAATCCTTCCTTCTTCTCCACACACCTAGCACTCCCTTCTAGCTCTGATGATGTTACCTAGTTGGGTCATGAAACGCCTGCAAGAAAACCACCAAGCCCAGAGAGCACCAAGGACTGGCAGAGAAAAAAGAAACTTGGATAAGAAAGGATTAACACCAGACAAAAAATGGAGCAAAAACCAATACTCTAACCAAGGAACGACCAAGTTTGTTTTGGCACACGCTCTTCAATGACACTGGAGGGCGAACCGATATACTGTACATAAGCAGAGAGCAAACTCTCTTATCACTGACGTTAGCTAGCTAGGTGATAAAATGTCTGCAAGAAAACAACCAAGCTCAAAAGACCACCAAGGACCCCAAAATTGTCCTCCTCCTCCACCACCTCTCTGCAAACTCCACTCCCTCTAATGCTGAAGATGTTACCTAGCTTGGTGATGAAACGTTTGCAAGAAATCAACCAAGCTCAGAAAACACGAAAGACCCCACAATTCTCCTCTTCTTCCTCTACCCTGCAACCCCCCCCCCCATCCCTTCTAGCACTGAGGTGGCGCAGTGGTTAGGGTGCAGTACTGCAGGCCACTTCAGCTGGCTGTTATCTGCAGTTCGGCGGTTCAAATCTCACCGGCTCAAAGGTTGACTCAGCCTTCCATCCTTCCGAGGTGGGTGAAATGAGGACCTGGATTGTTGTTGGGGGCGATATGCTGACTCTGTAAACCGCTTAGAGAGGGCTGAAAGCCCTATGAAGCGGTATATAAGTCTAACTGCTATTGCTATAGCACTGATGGTATTACCTAGCTGGGTCATGAGACGTCTGCAAGAAAACCACCCAGCTCAGAGAGCACCGAGCACCCCACGGCTCAAGCCGGATCTCCAAATATTCTCTCCTGTCGGAAGAATAATTTTCTACATTTGGAGGACTTTAAAAAAAAACAATGAAAACCTTTCATCCCACAGGGGGTTCCCCCCCCCCCCCCCCGCAGGAGGCAACCAGATTTTCCCGTTTTCCTTTGGAGACGTTTCAGCTCTTCAGATTTTTGCATGAGAAGGGAAATGAAGTCGTCATAGAAAAACCAGAAAGTCCAGTTGCCTCCTGGGGGAAATAAAAAGCAGCTTTGGGACATCCGTGACCTGGAAGGCCGAGAATCACCCACTAACCTTTGAGAGGCAATATTGGAAAATCAGTGCTCACTCTGTCAAACCACCCTTGTTACTCCGGTGCAGTTAATAACCTGACTAATATAAAGCATTCCTTCCGTGAGTCATTCAATTCTTGGAAGAGTATCTTGTGTGCAAAGTTAACATATGCAACTGGAGACAGGAGTACCAGAAACTGGGCTGCAATTAAAATCTAATTTTCACAGGCTTCTCCCCAAGAATATATATATATATTAAAAAAAAAAAACCAGACGTAATTATCAGCTTTTTTTTCTTTTCAACAGTCAAGCCTCCTTAAAAGTAGCCTGCGACACATTCTTAAGAGATGGTGTGATGCACAATGCACAACGCTATGCCAGAGGGGGCTACACCCAATATTTGGGACATTAATCATCTCGATGGTGACGTCATGCCCAGAGTGACATAAGGGAAGAAAATATCTTGTCGGAAACAGAATTTTAATTGGTAAAGGCTGAAAAAAGGAAAACCCTTCAAGTACAGCTAGTCCTGGACTTACAAATTGTTCATTTAGTGACTGAAGTTACAACGGGGCTGGAAAAAAAATGACTGACGATCGTTTTTCACATCCCTGTGGTCATGTGATCAAAATTCAGCCATTCGGCAAATGACTCGTATTTATGACGGTCGCAGTGTCCCCGGGTTATGTGGTCCCCTTTTGAGACCTTCTGACAAGTAAAGTCAAAGGGGACAACTATGTTACTCACTTAACAACTTCAGTGTTTCACTTAACAAGGTGTGGCAAGAAAGGTAGTAAAATGGGGCAAAACTCTCTCAACAAATATCTCACCTAGCAACAGGTATTTTGGGCTCAATTGTGGTCATAAGTCGAAGACTACTTGAACAGATATTTCTTTTATAATTTTGCAATTTTTACCGGTAGCAGCATCCCAGTCACTGTAGGTAGGAAGGTGTATATTACCATAGCGGGCAATTGTTTAATTACCTCATTTGTTTAATGACCTTCTCTGCACTAGAAAGAGGGCAGAGAAGAGCAAGAAAGAGGATTAGGGGACTGGAGACTGAAACATATGAAGAACGGATGCAGTAACTGGGTATGTCTAGTTTAATAGAAAGAAGGACCAGGGGAGACAGGATAGCAGTCTTCCAATATCTCAGGGGTTGCCACAAAGAAGAGGGAGTCAAGCTATTCTCCAAAGCACCAGAAAAGGAGGACTAGAAGCAACGGATGGAAACTAATCAAGGAGAGAAGCAATCTAGAACTGAGGAGAAATTTCCTGACAGTGAGGACAATTAACCAGTGGAACAGAAGTTGCCTCCAGAAGTTGTACATTTCCAACGCTGGAAGTTTTAAAGAAGAGATTGGATAACTATTTGTCTGAAATGGTATAAATAAGATTTCCTGCCTAAGCAGGACTAGAAGACTTCCAAGATCCAACTCTGTTATTCTATTCTATTCCTATCCTATTCCATATATTCTGTTCTATTCTATATTCTATTTCTATTCTATTCCTTTTCCTTATTCTATTCTATTCCCTTCCATATATTCTGTTCTGTTCCGTTCCATTCTATATTCTATTCTATTCTCTATTCTATTCTCCATTCCTATTCTATTGCATTCGCTTTCTCCATTCCATTCCACTCCTATTTTATTCTTTTGTTACTACCAGATGTAGCGCCTAACATCATGGTGTAAATGATCTTGGTGGTCAAGAAATTTTAAGATTTGAAGATCAATAAGTTTAAAAAGCAGCAGGTTTAAGAAATTTTAGGGTCCTTTAAACGGTGACATGTTATCAGCCCAAACCCCTTATCCTCTTTATTTTCTATCTACAATTATCCTCTATGACATTTATACTACAGGGGGTGTCTTTGACTTGCAAGCACAATTGAGCCACAATTTCCCACGGCTAAGCCCTGAGAGCTTATAAGGGAGCTGAGGTTCATTTTATGACCTATCTTGCCATGGTTGCTAAGTGAATCCAGCTTCCCCGTTGACTCTGCTTGTCAGAAGGCCGCAAAAGGAAATCACGTGTTCCTAGGACATGCAACGGTCATAAATGTGAGTCAGTTGCTAATAAGGCTCCGGATTTTGGTCACGTGACCACGGGGATGATGTTGCAAGGGTCATTAAGTGTGAAAAACAATCACAAGTCACTTTTTTTTCCAGTGTCGTTGTTAACTTTGGTCACTAAACAGGTGGTTGTAAGTCAGGGACTAAATGTACTCTTCTATTCTGCTGCCTTTACAGACAAAAAAAAACTAGCAAGATTGTCAGCTTTGGTCGATTTATGCTGCTCCCTGTTTTTTCTATGTGAGCCTGTGGAACTTGTGGAAAACACAGCCACCACAAAAAACAACCTGACCCAAAATGTCTGTCTGTCTGTGTGTGTGTGGGGGGGTGTATTTGTACATAATCTGCAATAGAAGGAACTCAATTTCCTCAGCAACAACGGTGCTAAAATGCAAGGAATGAGGAAGGCTGCTGGGGGCAGGAGCCGGCAAGAAGGTTATCTAGGGTCCCTCCAGCCACCTTCCACCCCTGGTGGTCTCTTTCCCCTCCCCCTCCTCTCCGTATACCCCCTCCCTTCTCGCACTGATGATGTCACCTAGTTGGTCTGCAAGAAAGCAGTTAAGCTCAGAGAGCACCAAGGACCCCCATATTCCTCCTCCTCCTCCTCTCTTCCTTTCCTCCCCCTCCTTTTCCTTCTCCACCTCCCCTCCTCTCCTCTTTCCCCTCCCCTCTTTTCCTTCCCCTGCTCTTTTCCTTCCCCTCCATTTCTCCTCTTTCTCTCCTTTCCCTCCCCCTCCTGTTTTCCTACCCCCTTCTTTTCCTCTCCTTTTCTCCCTCCTTTCCTTCTCTGCTCCTCTCTCCTTCCCCTCCCCCTCCCCATTTCTCCCCCCTCTCTCTCCTCCCCCTCCTCTTTTCTTCCCCCTCAGCTCCTCTTCCTTCCCCTCCCCCTCCATTTCTCCTCCCCCTCCCTCTTTTCCTTCTCCCCTCCCCTCCTCTTTCCTCTCCCCTCTTTTCCTTCCCCTTCTCCTCCATTTCTCCTCTTTCTCTTCTTTCCCTCCCCATCCGGTTTTCCTCCCCCCCTTCTTTTCCTCTCCTTTTCTCCCTCCTTTCCTCCTCTGCTCCTCTCTCCTTTCCCTCCCCCTCCCCATTTCTCCCCCCTTCTCTCTCCTCCCCCTCCCCTTTTCCTGCCCCTCTGCTCCACTTCCTTTCCTCCCCCTCCCCCTCCATTTCTCCTCCTTTCCTTCCCCTCAGCTCCTTCCATTTCTCTCCTTTCCCTCCCTCTCCCCATTTCTCCTCCCCCTCCCCATAATCTCCCACCCACCCATTTAGCCCTGATGATCTTCCCTGGTTGGGTCCTAAAAGCCCAGGGACCACCAACGCCCCCAAGGGAGGCTCTACTCCCACATACCGTAAACTGATCGGGTTCTTGAGCGGGGAAAGGGGGGGGGAGTGTAAGAGCGCCCCAGAGGTCATCCAAGCGGTCCCCACTTCTCCCCCCTCCCTTAATCCCTCCCCATTCAGCCCCCCCTTCTTACTCCCTCCCTCCCTCTCCTCCTCAGGGTCCCCCTCCCTCCTGTCAATCACGTCCCCCCCCCCCACCGGGGCCCACCTTGAGGGTCACGTCGCACAGCTTCCCCTGCCTCCTGATCTCGCCCATCACCCCGTAGCCGCGGCTGGGCAAGTCGCCCACCGAGAAGTGCACCAGGTCCTCCGGGTCTAGCTCCGGGTCCGGCCCGGCCGCCTCCAGCATCTCGTCGGCTTCCACGCCAAACCCCGGCTCTGCCGGGACCGGCCGTCCTTCTCGTTCGCTCGCCTGAGGCGATTTGGCTCCGCCCGGCCACCGTCGCCTCGCCGCCGGGAGATGGCCAGACCGGAAACCAGCTAGGCCCCGCCCCTCGGCTCCGCCCGCGCTGAGCGGAAGCGCCCGTCGCCGCGGCAACAGAGCCTCCGGAAGAAGCGGTCGCCGGGGCGACGGCGTGCTTCGCGCATGCGCCGATGCCCCTCACTCCCTTCGGAGCAGGTCCTGAAGCAGCTCTTTTTCCACTCGAGAGGATGGCGGCGAGCCTCCCTTCGCCGCTGCCTCCGCCCGGGAGCGGTCCCTGCTAGGTCGCGGCGGCGGATGGCGGCTCTGGACGGGAAGGCCCCGACCCAGGGTAGTGGGCAGAGGCCAGGTGGACCTTCCGCGCCGCCCCCTCCCTCCCCCCTCCCTCCCTCCCCCCGGGTCCCCCGATGAGTCTGGGGGCGCTTGGAGGGGGGCGAGTCTCTTCCTCCCTCAGAGCCTCTGCGGCCCCCGAGGAGTTTCTATGTTTCTATGGGGGGGGGATTTTTTTCTTCCTTTTTCTTTTTGGCAGCCCCGAACTTTTTCCTTTCGCTTTT